>NW_016107782.1:625509-710537 GCF_001604975.1 Cebus imitator | reverse complement strand
AGAGCACATGGACAAAGGGAGGGGAGCACTACACACTGGGGTCAGTTGGGGGGAAATAGGGGAGGGACGGTGGGGGGTGGGGAGCTGGGGGGGGATAGCAGGGGGAGAAATGCCAGATGTAGGTGATGGGGAGGAAGGCAGCAAATCACACTGCCATGTGTGTTCCTATGCAACAATTTTGCATGTTCTTCACATGTACCCCAAAACCTAAAATACAATAAAATAAATAAATGGGGAAAAAAAAAATAATAATAATTTGAACTTTTTCTATAAAGCAGATGGTGTCTATAAGACAACTTTTGAACAGGGAAGTTGAGTCAATTAATGTGTCACTGAAGTGCAGGCTATTTTGGAAAGGGACAGATTAGGAGAAGAAGTATTAATTGCAAGAGGCTAGAACCAGATCAAAATGTGTCGCTCTGATGTTTCCCAGTTCAATAAAGTGTCCGGCCATAGCTCCTCATTCGTGAACTGGGATTTGGTCCTTGCCTATTCCTCTGAACTCACTCCATCCCACTTTCCCACCCTGACCTTCTTCCTGTCCCCAGAATAGGCCACAGTCATTCTGCATTTGGGCCTTTGCACTGGTTGTGGCCCCTGCCTGAAATGCTTTTTCTTCTTGATCTTTGTATGTCTGGCTCCTTCTTGTCATTCAATTCTCAGGTCAGCTGTTAACCTCATCAGAGAGGACTTTCCTGACCGGTCAGTCTAGGGTAGCCACCTGTCCCTCTCTATCATACTGCCCCACTTTGATTCTCTGCAGCGTTAGCACCATCTGCTATTTTATGGTTTATTTATAAGTTCTTCCTCTCCTGCAACTACAAAGTAACCTTCAGAAGAGTAAGGAGCCTGGTGGCCTTTTCATTGCTGTATCCTCAGAACCTAGTAGGAGCTCAATAATTATATCTCGTGTAAATGATTAAGAAATACATTTAGCTATGAAGTTTTAAAACTGCTGAAATATTGAATAAATAAATTTTAGAAGAATAGAAAAATGATTTTGCCAACTGAAAATGAAAATATTTTACAAATAAATTTTACTCAAAAAGCAGGCATGCATGGAAGAGCTAAAGTATGCAAGCATTGCTTTTAATGTTCCAAAGAGACGAGGGTAATTTTCAAAACAATACTCCTGTCTCTTAAGGCTATTTCCACCAGAAATGTCTTGGACGTAAAGAAAAGCCCTAAATGTGGTACATATGCACCATGGCATACCACACAGCCATAAAAAAGGATGAGTTCATGGCCTTTGCAGGGACATGGATGAATCTGGAAACGATCATTCCCAGCAAACTGACACAAGAACAGAAAACCAAACACTGCAGATTCTCATTCATAAGTGGGTGTTGAACAATGAGAACATGTGGCCACAGGGAGGGGACATCACACACTGGAGTCTGTTGGGGGATGGGGAGCTAGGGGAAAGATAGCAGCGGGCGGGGAGATTGGGGAGGGATAACATTAGCAGAAATACCTAATGTAGGTGACGGGG
This sequence comes from Cebus imitator, assembly GCF_001604975.1. Taxonomy (NCBI): domain Eukaryota; kingdom Metazoa; phylum Chordata; class Mammalia; order Primates; family Cebidae; genus Cebus; species Cebus imitator. Next base: position 709,045 of record NW_016107782.1, on the reverse strand, counting down.
GATGGAGGCAGCAAACCACCATGGCATGTGTATACCTATGTAACAATCCTGCAAGACCTGCACATGTACCCCAGAACTTGAAGTAAAATTAAAAGCCCTGGGGAGCTTTGAGGGAACATATTTAAGCCTTTCTCTTTCTAATTTTTCCCAGTCAGTTTCATTTCAAGACCAGTGTTCTATAACTAGCTCTATATTTCTAGAGCAATCTACATCTTTGAAATGATTTGGAATGAGACACATTCTCTATTTTATTGTATCTACAATTGAACCCCCTCCTCCTTCCAATTTCTTCTCTAGTAAGTAAAATCTTGTGTGTTATTTGCCTCCACAAAAGGGGTTTTGACCTTAGCATGAAGCTATCCTACTATTAATGATTATCTTCTTTTCCTTGAAATATGTGAAATACGCCACGGGGCATTTACCAGTCCATTATGAAAAATCTTTGTCACATAGAATGAAGCCCAAACAAGCCTTAGCAAAGTACTAAAGGGGAGCATTCTGTGATGCAGAGAACTTTCTAAGGCTGCCTTTCTTTATTAGTCACCCGGGCTGCAATTATTTATAATATACCAGTGTGACTTTTTCTGAGATTATAATGAATGAGCTTGTGTATATCACTGATTTGTCTCTTTGGACTGCATTGGCTGGTAAATTATTTGAAGTTGCTTATCCAGACCATGTGAAAAAATATCAGTGTAGAGGTGAAGGGATGGGCCATCCTGGGTGAAATGGCTACTAAATTCAAATGATAAATACAATAACAGCTCAAAAGAGATATGAATCATACACATCTGAATTCACTGCCAATCAAGTTTAGGATTGAAACTCTAAAGGTTTCATGATTTTGGTTTGCGAAAATTTCTGTAGTGAATACTATTTGATTTGTAGTGAATACAATTACTGGTATGTTGTCTGGAATTTAGAAATCTTTAAGTTACGCAGAAGTTTTTGCTTCTCTCCCTCCCTCCCTCCATCCGTTCCTCCTCCTCCTTAATAATTTAATTACTTATAATGGCATTTAATCAGGGATGTCTTTTGAATAAATACCCTTTAAGGAAGACCTACCTCTTTTTAAAGTAAGAACCTCAAGGGAATTAATGGAGTTATATAATAATGAAATACATTTTATAACTATTTTCATAGTTTAAAATGCTTGTCCAAGTACCATGCATTTTCAAATTAAGTAATCTTTTTCCTGGAGAATATATAGTTCTGTCATAACTACTGTAATTTGTAAAAGTTATAATGAACCATTTTAAACTGGCTAAGATGTATATTGGAAAAGTTAATGTACCACAAGCTAAATATGTGTAAGTTTATTATGAGGTGTGCCTGTATTTTAGAAATATTAGCAAAATGTTTGCATTTAGTTGAGCAGTCATATTGTAAAGCTACTACTTTATTTCAAATTTTGCCTTTTCCAAAATATTTTTGGGCTGTGTCTTTGTAATTAAGAATTTATAGCATGTCCTTTTGAATATTGTGAGTGGCAGATTTTCTTCCATCAAAAACTGATTTGAATGTTGGAAACAGTCAAAATTTATTTGTTTTGAAATCAGTTTTATTAAATTCATGATAAATTTGTGTTATAATCTTTGGACCTATAGACAAAGCAATACAGGAACATGGGATTCTAAAGCTATTTCATTAATTTTCTCGTGTGGTTCAGAGTGCATCTGAAGTCACTTTTCAAATTGCGATAAATATTTGTTTCCTATTTGATTACTGTTTAATTTACTTCTACTCTATAGAGGAAAATGTTTTAGGTTCCTAGTAATCATCTGGCTTAATTACTCCTTTGGAGCTCAGGAACCCCTTACCACTGCAGTACAGAAAAGAGCATGCAAGTATTCAGGTGTATTTTAAAAGTGTGTCATCCCCTATCCCTGCCTAACTCAGATTCATGCAACAGCAAGATGAAAAATACAGAATAAAATCGAAACATGCTGTTGTTGAACTCCATGTTCCTGAGATAAAAATCTGTCCTTTAAATATGCATCTCTGAGTGCTCTGCAGTGTATACAGACAAATTTATAGGGGACCAAGACTCATCATTGATGGAAAAAAAATATATAGTGGGAAATGTATGGGCTGCAGGCACAGAGAAGACTGCACTTGAATGAGGATAGCTTTACCAACCACCTCATTGCTCCTGATTGTATAAGCACCCTTGATTCATCTATTCAACGAACATCCCTTGAGCATCTGCTAGATGCCAGGCACTGTTCTTAAGGGCTGAGGTTCTGTCATGGAGCATACTTTTCCCTGTCCTCATGGAGCTAACATTATGGTGACAAGGACAGACAAGACTAATTAATTATATATTTTAGATATAGTATAGTTGTGTGTATATGTGTGTGTGTGCGCATGTGTGTGTGTATGTAGAGAGAATAATTTTAAGTAGTTATAAAAGGTATGAGGAAAAGTTCAGTAGAGAAGGAAATAGAAAGTGATGTGGGCATTATTTTAAAGGGGGATCTTGGAGACAGCCTCTCTGGGTGAGGTTGGGAGATATTTGAGGTGACGCCTGTATGACATTACAGAGCCAGCCTTGCTAATACTGGGAGACAAGCATTCCAGGTAGAAGCAACAAACGGGAATTGGCCCTGAGGTGGGAGGGGCAGTTTGGGTGATGGAGAACAAGCAAGGAGACCAGGGTGAATGGAGTGGGAGGAGCAGGTGGGGGCTGGTGGGACACAAGGTCTGAGATCACCAAGGGCTCAGACCCTAGGGGTTTTGGAGGCCATATGAGGACTTGGAAATTTTTTGGAGTACAAAAGGAGACCATTGGAGAGATTTTAGCCAGAGCAGTGATATAATCCAACTTCAAGTTTTTAAAGACTCTCCTGTTAAATGTTGCATTTTAAAAGACGTTCTCTGTGTAATAATGATGCTAAAATTTATTGTTTGCCATGTGCCAGGCACTGTGCCGGGCACTTCATGTGGGTGCTTAGAATAAAATCCAACTCCTTTCCCTATCCTATTGTTGTTGAATTTGGGTCTCTCTACAAAGATCTGTTGAAGTCCCAACCTCCTCTACCTCTGAACGTTGATCTTATCTGGAAATAGGGTCTTTATAGAGATAATCAATTCAAACGAGGTTAAAAGTTGGGTAGACCCCATCCCATATGATTGGTGTCCTTATAACAAGGGGAAATGTGAACATCGACAGACATGCACAGAGGGAAGCCTGTGTGAAAAGGATAAATCCACAATTCAAGGAACGACAAAGATGACAGGCAAACCACCAAGATCTAGGGGAGAGGCCGGGAATAGAGTCTCCCTCACAGCCCTCAGAAGGAACCAACCCTGCCCACACCTTGGTTTCAGACTTCTGGCTTCTGAAATCTGTGAGAAGAAACTGCTATTGTTTCAAACAACCCAGTTTGTGGTACTTTCTTATGACAAAACCCTAGGGCAGTACTACAGGCTTTTTCTCCCTAGTCTGTTAGGGTCACTCACACTGCCCTCTTCTACCTGCCTACAGGCCCTCTGCTTGGAGCAAAGGTCCCAGGGTTCACCCATGGCCAGCTCCTTCCTGCCCTTCAGGTCCCAGGTCAAACAGCACCTGGTCTGCTGTTTTGATGACTGTAGCCTTGTAGTATAGTTTGAAGTCAGGTTGCATGATGCCTCCAGCTTTGCTGTTTTTGCTTAGGATTGCCTTGGCTATGCGGGTTCTTTTTTGGTTCCATATGAAGTTTAAGGTATATTTTTTCCAATTCTGTGAAGAAAGTCAGTGGTAGCTTGATGAGGATAGCATTGAATCTATAAATTACTTTGGGCAGTATGGCCATTTTCACGATATTGATTCTTCCCCACTATGTGCATGGAATGTTTTTCCATTTATTTGTGTCCTCTCTTATTTCCTTGAACAATGGTTTGTAGTTCTCCTTGAAGAGGTCCTTCACATCCCTTGTTAGTTGTGTTCCCAGGTATTTTATTCTCTTTTTAGCAATTTTGAATGGAAGTTCACTCATGATTTGGCTTTCTGTTTCTCTGTTAATGGTGTATAGGAATGCTTGTGATTTTTGCACACTGATTTTGTATCCTGAGACTTTGCTGAAATTGCTTATCAGCTTAAGGAGGTTTTGGGCTGAGACAGTGGGATCTTCTAAATATACAATCATGTCATCGGCAAATGGAGACAATTTGACTTCCTTTTTTCCTAACTGAATACCCTTTATTTCTCCTTATTGTCCTGGCCAGAATTTCTAATACTATGTTGAATAGGAGTGGTGAGAGAGGGCATCCTTGTCTTGTGCCAGTTTTCAAAGGGAATGCTTCCAGGTTTTGCCCATTCAGTATATTGGCTGTGGGTTTGTCATAAATAGCTCTTACTATTTTGAGATACGTTCCCTCAATACCTAGTTTATCGAGGGTTTACGGCATGAAGGGCTGTTGAAGTTTGTTGAAAGCCTCTGCATCAATTGAGATAATCATGTGGTTTTTGTCTTTGGTTCCCTTTATGTGCTGGATTACGTTTATTGATTTGCATATGTTGAACCAGTCCTGCACCCCAGGGATGAAGCCGACTTGATGGTGATGGATAAGCTTTTTGATGTGCTGTTGGATTTGGTTTGCCAGTATTTTATTGAGGATTTTCACAACGATGTTCATCAAGGATATTGGCCTGAAATTTTCTTTTTTGTTGTATCTCTGCCAGGTTTTGATATCGGGATGATGTTGACATCCTTAAATAAGTTAGGGAGGACTCTCTCTTTTTCTGCTGCTTGGAATAGTTTCAGAAGGAATGGTATAAACTCCTCTTTGTACCTCTGGTAGAATTCTGCTGTGAACCCATTTGGTCCTAGACTTCTTTTAGTTGGTAGGCTATTAATTGCTGCCTCAATTTCAGACCTTGCTATTGGTCTATTCAGGGATTCAACTTCTTCCTGGTTTAGTCTTGGGTGGTGTAAGTGTCCAGGAATTTATCCATTTCTTTTAGATTTTCTGGTTTATCTCGATAGAGGTTTTTATAGTATTCTCTGATGGTGTTTGTATTTCTGTGGGATTGGTGGTGATATCTCCTTTATCAGTTTTTATTGCATCTATTTGATTCTTCTCTCTTTTCTTCTTTATTCATCTGGCTAGCAGTCTATTTTGTTGATCTTTTCAAAAAACCAGTTCCTGGATACAGTGATTTTTTTTTTTNTGAAGGGTTTTTCATGTCTGTCTTCATTTCTGCTCTGATATTAGTTATTTCTTGGCTTCTGCTAGCTTTTGAATTTATTTTTGCTCCTCTAGTTCTTTTAATTGTGACTTTAGGGTATAAATTTTAGATCTTTTCCCCGGTCTCTAGTGGGCATTTAGTGCTATAAATTTCCCTCTATACAGTGTGTATTTCAAAGAACATCTTTATTTTTGCCTTCATTTCATTATTCATCCAGTAGTCATTCAGGAGCAGTTTGTTCAGTTTCCATGTAGTTGTGCTGTTTTGAGTGAGTTTCTTAATCCTGAGTTCTAATTTGATTGTACTGTGATCCAAGAGACTGTTTATGATTTCTATTTTTTGCATATACTGAGGAGTGTTTTACTTCCAATTATGTGGTGAATTTTAGAATAAGTGTGATGTAGTGCTGAGAAGAATATATGTTCTGTTGATTTGGGGTGGAGAGTTCTGTAGATGTCTATTAGGTCCACTTGGTTCAGATTTGAGTCAGGTCCTGGATATCCTTGTTAATTTTCTGTCTCGTTGATCTGTCTAATATTGACAGTGGGGTGTTAAAGTCTCCCACTATTATTGTGTGTGAGCCTAATTCTCTTTGTAGGTCTCTAAGAACTTGCTTTATGAATCTGGGTGCTCCTGTAATGGGTGCATATATATTTAGGGTTGCTAGCTCTTCTTGTTGCATTGATCCCTTTAACATTATGTAATGCCCTTCTTTGTCTCTGTTGATATTTGTTGGTTTAAAGTCTTTTTTTTATCTGAGACTAGGATTGCAACCCCTGCTTTATTTTGCTTTTCATTTGCTTGGTAAACGTTCCTCTATTCCTTTATTTTGAGCCTATGTGTGTCTGCACGTAAGATGGATCTTGACTGTTTATCTGATTTGCCAGTCTGTCTTTTAATTGGGACATTTAGGCTAATATTGTTATATGTGAATTTGATCCTGCCATTATGATGTTAGCTGGTTGTTTTGCCCGTTAGTTGATGCATTTTCTTCATAGCGTCGATGCTCTTTACCATTTGGTGTGTGTTTGCAGTGCCTGGTACTGCTTGTTTCTTTCCATGATTAGTGCTTCCTTCAGGAGCTCTTGTAAGGCAGATCTGGTGGTGACAAAATCTCTCAGCAGTTGCTTATCCATAAAGGATTTTATTTCTCCTTATGAAGCTTAATTTGGCTGTATATGAAATTCTGGGTTGAAAATTCTTTAAGGATGTTGAATATTGGGCCCCACTCTCTTCTGGCTTGTAGGGTTTCTGCCGAGAGATCCACTGTGAGTCTGGTGGGCTTCCCTTTGTGGGTAACCTGACCTTTCTCTCTGGCTGCCCTTAGCATTTTTTCCTTCATTTCAACCCTGGTGAATCTGACAATTATATGTCTTGGGGTTGCTCTTCTCAAGGAGTATCTTTGTGGTGTTCTCTGTATTTTCTGAATTTGAATGTTGGCCTGCCTTTCTAGGTTGGGAAGTTCTGAGTAGTATTCTGAAGAGTGTTCTCCAACTTGGTTTCATTCTCCCATCACTTTCAGGTACACCTATCAAATGTAGATTAGGTCTTTTCACATAATCCCATATTTCTTGGAGGCTTTGTTCATTTTTCACTTTTTCTCTAATCTTGCCTTCTCACTTTATTTCATTGAGTTGATCTTCAATCTCTGATAGCCTTTCTTCCATTTGATTGATTTGGCTATTGAAACTTGTGTGTGCTTCACAAACTTCTGATGCTGTGTTTTTCAGCTCCATAAGAATGTTTATGTTCTTCTCTAAACTGGTTATTCTAGTCAGCATTTCTTCTAACCTTTTTTCAAGGTTCTTAGCTTCCTCGTATTGGCTTAGAATATGCTCCTCTAGCTCAGAGAATTTTGTTAATACCCACCTTCTGAAGCCTGCTTCTGTTAATTCATCAAACTTATTCTTCATCCAGTTTTGTTCCCTTGCTGGTGAGGCGTTGTGATCCCTTGGTAAAGAGGCATTCTGGTTTTTGGAATTTTCAGTCATTTTGTGCTGGTTTCTTCCCATCTTCATGGATTTATCTACCTTGGTCTTTGATGTTGGTGACCTTTGGATGGGGTCTCTAAGTGGAGGTCCTTTCTGTTGATATTGAAACTGTTTCTATTTTTTAGTTTACCTTCTAACAATCAGGCCCCTCTTCTGCAGGTCTGCTGGAGTTTGCCAGAGGTCCACTCTAGACCCTGCTTGCCTGGAAATCACCAGTGGGGGCTGCAGATCAGCAAAGATTGCTGCCTGTTCCTTCCTCTGGTAGCTTCATCCCAGAGGGTACTTGCTAGATGCCAGCTAGAGCTCTTTTATATGAGGTATCTGTCAGCCCCTACTAGGAGGTGTCTCTGAGCCAGGATATATGGGGGTCAGGGAGCCACTTGAGGTGGCAATCTGTCTCTTACCAGAGCTTGAATGCTGTGTTGGGAAATCTGTTGCTCTCTTCAGAGCTGCCCAGCAGGGCCATTTAAGTCTGCTGAAGCCTCTTTTCCCAGGTGCTCTGTCCCAGGAAGGTGGGTGCTTTATTTGTAAGTTCCTGACAGGTTGCTGGTTTTTGTTTTGTTTTGTTTTGTTTTTTGTTTTGTTTTGTTTTGTTTTCAGAGGTGCCCTGCCCAGCAACGTTATTCTGAGATTTAATTGAAATTGGTGGAAGCCCCTCTCCTACATCTTGAGGAAATATCCAGTGTCCTCCTTAGATCACTATGACTTTATAGGGATTTGCATTCCATGGTACCCTTCTGCCTGAATCTCTGTTTCACCCATACCTTGTCTCCATGGCTGGTGCCTTCTCTGTACTCTGTACCCACCCAGATGGGAACATGTGGCCCCTTTCCTTGACTTCCCTCTCAAGCCACTCTCTGCATGTATTTGTATGTGTGTGCACCAGACTTTTCTGAAGCTGTGGAGTAACGGAGGGAGTGTACATCACAGAGAAACAAAAAACCTAACATCAGACAGTAGACATTGATATTCTTTTGTAAAATTCTTTGGCCTCCTCACCCTTGAGAATATCTTCTCTGGGTACCTTTATCCTGAGGCTCCCAAGCCATGCAGATTTCTTCTCTACTCGCTTTCCTCTTCCCTCTTCACTGTTTCCCTTATGTATGGTGCAGAGAAAATGATTATTTTTGTTATTTTCTTGCATTATTCCAGCCCTTGGCCCCAACCCTATCCCAAGCCCCTTGGGAAATATTATTTTTCTGCACTAGATAGTTTTGCTGGTAGTATGACTCTGGTGCCAGCCGGCAGAATTGTTTTTCATTTTGCCACACTTCAAACAATTGTCTCATTTTATTTCCCCAAGAACAACCCAATGGAATATATCCTACTGTTATCTCCATTATATATGAAGAGAATGAGAATGGTTAGGAATTTTAAGTAATTTGATAAACATCAAATGACAGATTTAAGACTTGAACCAAAATCTTGAGCCTATAACATGAATACATATATAAAAATATAAACCTTATGTATTTATTACATATATACATATATGATATATATTTCAATCAACTGTCTAAATATGTATACATTTCACCTCAAAATATAATTCAGTTTACCTCAATTGTTTCTTCTTTTGTCCTTATAGAGTCTTATGTTAAAACCTCCTCGTTTTTGTTTGTTTTTTTGAGATGGAGTCTCACTCTGTTTCCCAGGCTGGAGTGCAGTGGTGTGATCTTGGCTCACTGCACCCTCTGCCTCCTTGGTTCAAGCAATTCTCCTATCTTAGCCTCTGAGTAGCTGGAATCACAGGCATGTGCCACCATGCCTGGCTAATTTTTGTATTTTAGTAGAGAGGAGGGTTTGCCATGTTGTCCAGGCTGGTCTCAAACCCTGATGTCAAGTGATCTGCCCACCTTGGCCTCCCAAAGTGCTGGGATTACAGGCGCACACCTGGCAGTCTTCAGGTATTTTTAAGGGACATGGGAGAATTTAATGACAGTATCCTGGTGCCAAGATTGATGGGACCAGAAAGGCTTGAAGAATATGGGCTCTGGAATTAGACACACCTGGGCTTGATTACACATCTGGCCCTGGCACTGCACAGCTATATAAACTTGGGCAAGCCTCTTAACCCTGAGCGAGCCACAGTTTCTGCATCTATAAAATGGGGATAATAGCAGTGTCTATATCATAGTGTTATTTAGAAGATTTAAAAAGACAATGTAAGGTGCTGGAAGGTGTGCAGTAATATTTGTGAAATGGGATCCTGTGCATATAACATACACAACCTTAGCAACTCTGAAAAGTGAAAAACCTCATTTAGTGTTGACAATAATATACCTTTAAGAGAGGCAAATCAAGATCAAATTCAGAAAAGTTTGCTTTGCAGGTTTGTATATATATAAAATACCTAGACTCTTCCTAAGTTATCAGTTCCTCTTATGAGCTACAGCTTTACGATGTTACTTAAGAACCGCATCCCATTTCATGACCCTCAGTCACAGGCAGAGCCATCACAAGTGACACTTGGGAATAGAAATTCCATTTGAAAGGGAGTAGGCTTTCATATTTAGGGATCGAGAGGTCGCCAAGATACTGAAAACTATCTTTTATTTATGTTAATTTTACTTATATTTTCATAGGCAAACTGCAATAATAGTATACAGAATTCAGTTTTATGAAAACATGGGTTAGAAATTCTTAGTTAATCCTTCTTGCATTAAAAACTTTTAAAATATGTGAATCATGGAATTATTACACATTTTACTTTTTAATATCATATCCTATACTAGAAATAACAATATAAACAATATATAATGATGTAAATCCTATACTAGAAATAATATAACAATATAAACATATAAAATATATTTTTTACATGTGAAACGTAAAAAATACTTGAGAAGTGATTGGTTAGGAGGTAAATGACATCTGGGAACCGGAAAATTATTTGACAAATTCAGACTTTTTCAAGATTTAATTGGGTTTAAGTCTGATTACCAAAAAACTTGAAGTAATCCCTAGATTATCAACAAATCTGAAATTAACTATTACTTAAAACCAAGATTTAGCAAAAATGACTGATCAAGGTCTCCCCTTATTTTTTCTGTTCCCACTGTGGAGAAAGTGCCAAGAAACAATAAAGGGAAGGAAAATGGACGAGCCTGGAGACCCAGCCCTGAGCACCACAGGGTGGTCGCGCGGTTCATTCAGTACATGGGAAAGCAAGCATGTGGTAGAAAGCGCTACATAAATCCAAAGTAATTTGTTGTTTTTTGTTACTATTATTTGTATTACATTACCATGAATGAGTCTTTATTTCTCAGAGCAGATTTTTTAAAAAGCAGGCTTAAACTCCAGTGAGTATAAGCTCGGAAAAAAAAGCAGGGATTTTTTTTTTTTTTTTTTTAAACATGATGGTTGTTTATGTGAGTTAATGGTAACCTCAGAAACATAATCTTGGAAAGTCTTCAAAATGCATCTTTCTGGGATGTCTGAACTCCGTGCCTTGCTGAAGGAGAGAGGCCAACTTTGCATGGTGTGAGGACCTTGTTTTGCTTAATATCATGCAACTCACTCAGAATCAAGCTATTTGCCTAGAATGCTAAAATACTAGAAGAAAATGAAGTATCCTTTTACATGTTTTACAGAAGAATTGCCTATTTTGAAAGATGTGTTCAAAACCTGAATCATTGACTAACAATGCTCAGGAGACCCTCTGTGTCAGTCAGCTGTACTTTCTACACCAAGTGAGATGATGAAAACATGCAGATGTTGGAAAGCCCTGGCTCCTTATCTGCAATGAAGAAGATATACTGTACACATACACCCATATACCGCTGGAAACTGATAAGATGTGTCATCCCTCAGGACTGTGCGTTTTCTTTAAAATTTCATTAATTCAACAAATACAAATTCATCAATGACTGTAGGACTGAGTCAGGATCTGTAGGAAACACAGGGGAATCAGTTATGAATTCCTTTCTTCAACAGCTTAGAGCGGGGTCCCCAACACCCGGGTCCTGGACCAATGCGGGTCTGTGGCCTGTTAAGAACGGGGCCTCACAGCGGAAGGTGAGCAGTGGGCGAGAGAGAAATGCTTCCTCTCTGTTTACAGCTGCTCCCCATTGCTCGCATTACTGCCTGAGCACTGCCTCCTGTCAGATCAGTGGTGGCATTGATTTTCATCAGAGCACGAACCCTATTGTGAACTGTGCATGCAGGAGTTCTAGGTTGGGTGCTTCCTATGAGAATCTAGTGCCTGATAATCTGTCATAGTCTCCCATATACCTTTAAGAGAAGCACACCCCCAGATGGGACCGTCTATTTGAAGAGAAACAAGCTCAGGGGTCCCACTGATTCTACACTGTGGTGAATTGTATAATTACTTCATTATATATTACAATGAATAATAGAAATAAAGTTCACAGTAAATGAAATGCGCTTGAATCGTCCCAAACCATCCCCAACTTCCTGGTCTGTGGAAAGAATGTGTTTGATGAAACAGGTCCCTGGTGCCAAAATGTTGGGAACTACTGACCTAGAGTCTGGTCCAGGGTTCCTCAACCTCACACTGTTGACATTTCTTTGTTGTGGGGGGTTCTGTGCATTGTAGAATCTTTAGCAGCAATCCTTGCCTCTACCTACCAGATGCCAGTACTCCCCTTGCCCTGAGTTGTAGCAACCAAAACCATCTTCAGACCTCACCACATATTCCAGGGGGGACAAAATTGTCTCTGTTTGATAGCCACTGGTCTTTTATAAATGATAAAACTTGCACGCATAACACAAAGATAGCAGATGATGACTGACAAGAAGGAAATACAGATAAACAAATGCTCTAGACATTGACAGGAGGTCATACCCACTTTCAGCTGAAGGCTTCCTGGACAAGGTAATATTTACATTAGGCCTTGAGGAATTCCCAGGATTTAGAAACGCAATGAAGAGAAGGGCATTCCATGTGGAGTAAACGGCAGATGCCAAGGAAAAGAGGTACAGATGGGGCAGTTAGAAGTTTTGTTGGAAATCACATCAGATAGGCTATTGGGGCAGATCCTGGAGGATCAGATCCTCTAATTAAGGAGGGTATATTCTACAGTGATGGGGACACACAGCACAGTGCCTTAGTTCTGACTGGGACAATCCCCTATGGGTAAACTGTAGGTAAGATGTACTGGAGGTGAGAGTGGGATACTGAGAGCTGGATGACAGAGTTGCCATGGAAAGTGGATTACTGAGAGAGTCTAAGGAGACAGTGTGAGTGTCAAGGCTAGGAGAATATGGACCTTAGAAACATTTCAAAGTAAACTCAAGAAGGCTAGGGGTAAAAATGAAAGAGGAATCAAATACGACCTAGCTGTTTGAAGCTTGGAGGTATTATTAACAGAAATGGAAAGTGTTGGAGAAAAGCAAAGATTAGAGGGAGATAAATTCACTTGGACCATGCTTAATTTGAGATGACAGCAGGCTACAGCAGTGGATATATCGAGTGCGTCGGAAAACCTATTTCTGAGGTCTGGGAGGAGATCAGAGCAAGGGAAGTGTTTGGGCTCTCATGGCGTTTTCCCTCCTCTCACTGTTCTTACTTTATTTTTCTAGCTCCTCTTTCTTTTCCTTCTGAATCTGCTGTTACTTGTTACTTCTGTTTCTTTCTATATTCTTGGAATCATAATGATAATAGTAGGAATAATAGTAACAGCTGTCATTTTGTAAGCAACTATTACATTTCAGGCAAGGAATGATTGCTTCCCGACATCTTTTTCTTTCCTCCCACCAATGTGTTCCTTCAGCTCACCTCCAGCCAGCTCATCAGCCTCTTTTATTCCTAGAAAATATCTTACTTGTATTGCTGGTCTCATTTAACCTTTATATAACTATCAGGTAAGGTCAAACTTACTATTTCCATTTTCAGATCAGAAGATAAAGGCCCAATGATATTAGACTAGTTCCCATGGACCTGACTGGTAGGTGACACAAACAGTGTTCACACACTGATCACACACTGAGACTATTCTCTTTCCACCAGAACAGGTGTGGGTAAATTACTGCCGTGGGCCAAATCAGACCCCCTCACCTGTTTTTCTATAGCCTATGAGCTAATAATGGTTTTTACAGAAAAGAATCAAAGAAGAATAAATATTTTGTGACATGGGAAAATTATATGAAATTCAAATTTTTGTCCATTAAAGAAGCTTTACTGGGACACAGTCACACTCATTTGGCTGTGGCTGCTCCTGCCCTGCAATGGCAGGACGGACCAGATGCGACAGAAATTCTATGGCTCACACAACCAAACATATTCACTCTCTGGTCCTTTGCAGAACAAGTTTGCCATTCCCTGCTGTGTACTGTTTCTGGGCACATCATTGAATCTATAGATTCAACGATCACTTCTGTGCACAAACTCTCATGCTGCAATGAAACAGATGAAAGAGGGGAAATGGCACCCTCCGCTACTCCGAGTTACAATAGTCTCACCGATAAAATCCCAACAACCCAGGGAAGGAACACATTACACCTGTCAAAAAAGTGGCAGAATCTGAAGCATGGTTGTCAACAGAGCCGGCCATAGTAATTGTGACACACCATTTACCAGTGTGTCTTTTCCTTTTCTTGAGGTAGTAAAAACATATTTTTCAAGATGCAAAATGAAAACCTATAAAATCTCTGACTGAGAAGAGAAAATAAATTTTATTTCAATAAAGCTGGCGGGATTAATAGATGACTTGAGTGCCCCCACACTCAAAACACAGTGTGTGGAACAAACTCAATAAATATTTGCTGAAAAATGAATGTCTGAAAGCAGAAAGGAGGGGCTAACCCAATACAAAAATCAGCATAAGGGCAAAGAATATTTAGGAGGTAAAACCCTGTATTAGGCCATTCTGGCATTGATATAAAGAAATACCTGAGACTGGTAACTTACAAAAAAAAAAAAAAGTTTTAATTGGCTTCGGGTTGGGGATGTGTGTAGGGGGGTAGGTGCCACACCCTTTAAGTGACCAGATCTCATGAGAACTCACTATTGTGAAGACAGCACCACACCATGAGGGATCCACCCCAGTGATCTAAACATCTACCAAGTTCCACCTCCCATATTGGGAATTACATTTTAACATGAGATTTGGGGGTTGTGACAAATACCCAAACTGTATCAAACTCTATGCCTGGTACCTTCCTTTTTTAAAGATAAAGAAGGTCAGTGAACTGGAGATAAACCAAAGGGGCATGTTGGTGGAGAGCAGGGAGTAGGACAGGAAGGCAGGAGGCAAGGACAAGCTCCAATACTCCAAGAACACTCACGTTTCAGAGTTCCTGAAGCCTGCCTCCCAGGCACCGAGCTTGCTTCTGAGTGCAGCTTCTAATTTTCCATTTGTTTTTCCTTCCTTCATCTTCCCTCACAGGAGACAGTTTGTTCAAATACTTTTTGCAAATGAGATGACAGAATGCAATACATATTCCAATGGCACACTTGAAGCGTTTTAAATCCTCTGGTTTTAGAATCATGTGTAAGCTGTTTTAGGGTCTATACAGACTTACTTCAGAAATACATCATAAACATTGATATTTTTTCTATTTCATTATTGCTTTTGGAGAATTTGCAGTCCACTTTAATAACTGAAATTTTCTAATATAATTAGTTGTGGTTAATCTTCCTAAACAAAATTTTAATCTTTTGGCAGAATTCACTTTAAAAAAATATAATCAATGCATTGCCATGTTCTTAAAGATTCGGTGCCCAGCCAGCCTGTGTGAGACAGAGCAGACTGGAGTCTTTTCCACCTGTACATCTTGAAAAAGTTTTCCTTGAGTATATCTTCTTTCCTCCTTTTAAATCGATTCTTTCTTTTCCTATGCCCCTTCTCTGTTTCCCTTTACTCTGTTTATGTCCTTAATGCAGGGACAATGCTATTCATCTCTACCTCCCTCACACAGTAGTTGCTCAATAAATGCCTGATAATAGTGATGGATGCTTTTGCTCTTCCTTTTTGTCTTCTTTCATCCCTCTCCTTCCTCACACTCCTCCTGTTTTGCTCAGAGGGAATACTATACATTTTCTAAGTCATAACCTTAGTCCCTTATATGATTCTTCTTTGCAGAAGAACTTTGTGCCCATCTGGCACCCATCTGGTTAGTGTCATCTTTTGGGCATACCAATCTTCAGCCTGCTGATAACCGACTTCCCTAGCTTCTAGCCCTAATCCAACACTTCCCAAGGTATGTTTTGTGGACACATTAATGAGATATTAATTTGTCTAATGTAAAAATTTGTGATCAAATTAGAGAAATACCTTGTAAAATATTTGGAGTGAGATTTTTCAAAGCTTTCAATATGCAAATGAGCAATGCGAATCTTTAAGAGCAGGTATAGAATGCAGTACTTTTGAAGTGTTTGACCAAAGAAATTTCTCCCTCTTCCCCCAACCCAGAACTTCTCAACAGATACAATTTGCATAATGGAAAATGTTTGTGCTCTTCATTTAAGACACAGACATCTGCTGGACTAAGTTTATCCCCTGCCAGGAAAAGGGACTTAGATTAACAATGAAATTCAATAGGGAATTAATATTTATTGAGACTCTCTTCCATTGCAGACATTATGCTAGGAACTTTGATAATATTAATAAGAACAATTGTAACAACAAAAATATACATGGACATATTTTATCTCATTTAGTACATATCCTTCTATTAATACCACGAGGCTAATATTGTTCTCATTTTAGAGATGGTGAAACAGGAGCTCAGATGGTTAAGCTAGCCACGGCCAATTAGCTATAGGTGGCACCCAGCATTCCAGTCCATGTTTGTTTGAAACTAAAGCCAGAACATTGTCCTTTCCACTTGGCCGCTTGAGCAACCGTGGTGACCAACAGCCAACCTATCTCATATGTAACAGTAAAAATAGGCACAAACGCAATTTTTTAAAATTTAAAATGTATTTATTTTAGAGATAGAGTCTCACTTTGCTGCCCAGACTAGAGTGCAGTGGCTCAATTATAGTTCACTCTAACCTTGAACTCCTGTGCCCAAGTGATCTTCTCACATCAGCCTTCTAACTGGGACTACAGGTGTGTGTCACCATGCCCAGCTAATCTCTGAAAGTTTTCGTAGAGATGGGGGTGGGAAGGCAGAGGGTGGATCTTGCTATGTTACCTAGGCTTGTCCTGAACTCTGGCCTCAAGTGATCCTTCCATCTTCATCTCCCAAAGCACTGAGATTACACGCGTGAGCCACAACATCTGGCAAAACATATTTAAAATGTTTTAGACCAATATTGCATAAGGAGTTAAGAGAACCAGACTACTGGGTATGGTTGTGCAGATTGTACACTGCACCATTCGAGGGGAAGCCACGTGACTGGCACCCCCTAAAATAAAGTGCCGTCTTCAGCGTCAGCAGCCATATGTTCAGCTCTAGAACAGGAACAGATTGGGAAAGGTAGTCAGGTGCCATAGTACTTTGAGTTTTCAGATGCAAATATAAATTTTGAGCAAGAAATTAGGACAAAATGGTAACCAGTTTTAGGAAAATAATATATGTAAAAACTCACCTTGAAACAGGTAATCAAAACTTGCACATAGAACAGCATTGGTAAGAGAGGTCTGATCCATCCTGATAAACCAACAGTTTCGAGTCACTTTTTATTACATTCATAATGATTATGTTCCTAATATCTGTGGATTCACTCCCCTCCATTTTTATTTATGTTTTAATTTTTCTTTTAACCATCTTCTGTCTTTTCTAGATGTTTCATGTGAGCTGCTATGCTCCCCATTGGTGGCTGAGCCAGTCCTCACTCAGGCAGGAAGGGCGATCAGTAGCTTCACACACAGCAGCTGGTAGAGCCTGAAAGTCACCCTTTGGCCTTCCACCCGGTGTCCAGTGTGCTGGGGTTTAGCCTTTAAACCACAGCCTTTCCCTTCTCCTGCCATATTGGCCCAGTCAGACAAGAGGCTCGCTCTGCCCAGCACACAAGTTCCTTGCTGTGACTGGCGTCCTGCTGTGAAAACCAGATTACTTGCGAGACTATCCTCAGTGAATCTTTGCCTAACTTCTGCATGGGACTGGGATGTGATCTGCGTATATTTCATTACTGGCCAAGATTTTCATTGTGCATATTGGAAAGCATATGGACTTTGGTGTCAGACACTCATACAAACAAATTCTAGCCTTATCAATGACTAGCTGTGTCACCTAAGATAAATTACTCAACTTTGCTGGACTTTACCCTTCTCATCTATGAAAGGGCATATTAAGGAATGGCTCACATGAAGGAAATCATCTATACGGGATTTTATTACTCCTCCCTTGTTTTTCTGAAGAGGTCCCATAGAGTGGATACTGGTTAGAATATTTCAGTTGCAGGGAATGATGACTCAAAGTAATTTAAACAGTGAAGTTATTTCCTGGCTCATACAAAACAAGATCCAGAGGTAGGACAGCCACACATCCTGTTGATCCACCTGTTTAATTATGTTCTCAATAAACCAGGGTCCCTCTGTCTCTCCACACAACAATCCACAGAGAAGACTTCATCCTAAGGTAAATTCTCTACTTGGTAGTAGGGTGGCTTTGAGTAACAATCGGTATCATGTGCTTCTCTATTCACTTCTGGAGAGAAAAAGAACATTTCTCTCTGATCTTTGGAACTCAAGTTCTTCTTGTTCATTTCCTTGGACCGATCTAAGTCATATGCACTTCTTGAATCAATAATTTTGGTAGGGAACTGTTAGATGCTGACTGGTCTAAGTTTCTGAACCACCACTGGTAATGAATCACCATGATTGACTAAAACCAGGAAAAACCATTCCTAACTCTAACGCAGGTATCTAATGTGAAAGGGGTGGGGTGAACGTTGAAGAATCAGACTGTACAGGGTGAAACACTTGAGCTTTGCCTTATATCCCTACTTGGCAAGTACCAGTGGAGTTACAATTTCTGAACTTCAATTTATCCACCTAGAAATGGGGAATAAAAGTAGAACCTCTCACTGGCTAGCTTCACAAAATTTGTGATACCCTTAGCCCAGAGCCTAGCAAATTGTCTACAAATTCTAGGTGTTACTGTTTCTTTATATGCCTAGAAAGGTGGTGCCACTTCTTGTATTTGGTTGTTACTTGATTCTTGGATTCCTACTGTGGACTCCTGCACCAGGGTTGCTGAATTCCTTCTGAACATTTCATGCCTTCTCTACACTGTACCTCTGACGGTTCAGCTGCTCATGAAGGGTTGACTGGATTAGTCCCGTCTCTCTTCCAGTGCTGCCCCATCAAATCTAGACTTATAACTCCTAACTCCTCCCCAGTGACACAGGGTATTGAGGTCCCAGCTTGCTTTGTGCCAGAGTGTGATGGGTGGTTTTGGGTGTCAACTTGACCAGATTAAGGGACACCCAGATAGCTGGCAAAGCATTATTATTCTCACTACTTCAGTGGGCCCTAAACTTGTTCCTCTTATGGAACAAAGCTGCTTTGCTTTGATAGCAATGCCAGGTGACTTGGAGTTTGATTAGAATGATTGGGCTACCCCAGGTATGAGGATCTTTGTAGAGGAGATTGGCATGTAAGTCACTGTACTGAGTGGAGAATATCCACCTTCAGTGTGGGTAGGCACTCTCCAGTTGGCTGAGGGTTTAGATGGAACCAAACGGGACAGGAAGGGTGACTTCTTGCTCTCTCCTCCAGAGCCAGGATGCCCATCTTCTCCTGCCCATGGATGTTAGACTCCAGGTTCTCCCATTGTCAGACCCCAGCTCTCACACCAGTGGACCACTGGGCTCCTGGACCTTTGGCCCTGAACTGAGATTTACACCTTTGTCTTTTTTGGTTCTAAGGCTTTCAGACTTGGACTGAGCATGCCACTGGCTTCCCTCGTTCTCCAGTTCACTGACAGGCTACTATAAGACTACTCAGCCTCCATAATCAAGTGACCTAATTCCCCTAATAAATTCATTTTCCTCCCTCTCCCTATATATGTCCTATGGTTCTGTCTCTATGGCAAACCCTGAGTAACTCACAAAGCAAATCCGTGTTTTGATAATTTTCTTAGTAAGCAAGAAATGATAAGGAGTATGAATAACGAAATGTCTCCTATTGTTCCCGTTACTAAGATGCCTACTACTCAGAAGTGAATATTTTGCATTTGACACCTGCTTTTAGGCTAGACCTACTTTATTAACATCCAAAACAATATCATTATTGCATTGCTTAGAGTCTTGTTTCTTCTTGGAGACAGTGTTATCAAATATCTCACATCATGTGTTTTTGTTTTCTTAATTTCTGGGGTACATGTGCAGAATGTGCACGTTTGTTAAATAGGTATACGTGTGTCATGGTGGTTTGCTGCATCCATCATCCTGCCATCTACATTAGGTATTTCTCCTAATGCTATCACTCCCCTAGCCCCCCACCACCTGACAGGCCCCGGTATGTGATGCTCCCCTCCCTATGTCTATGTGTTCTAATTGTTCAACTCCCATTTATGAGTGAGAACATGTGTTTGGTCCTCTGTTCTTGTGTCAGTTTACTGAGAATGATGGTTTCCAGATTCATCCATGTCCCTGCAAAGGACATGAACTCATCCTCTTTTAATGGCTGCATAGTATTCCGTGGTGTATATGTGCCATATTTTCTTTATCCAGTCTATCATTGATGGGTATTTGGGTTGCTTCCAAGTCTTTGCTATTGTGAAGAGTGCCACAATAAACATACATGTGCATGTGTCTTGAGAGTTGAATGCTTTATAATCCTCTGTGTATATACCCAGTAATGAGATTCCTGGGTCAAATGGTATTTCTAGTTCTAGATCCTTGAGGAATCACCACACTGTCTTCCACAATGGCTGAACTAATTTACACTCCCACCAACAGTGTTAAAGCGTTCCTATTTCTCCACATCCTCTCCAGCATCTGTTGTCTCCTGATTCTTTAATAATCGCCATGCCATTCTAACTGCCATGAAATGGTATCTCAATGTGGTTTTGATTTGCATTTCTCTAATGACCAGTGATGATGAGCTTTTTTTCATGTTTGTTGGCTGCATAAATGTCATCTTTTGAGAAGTGTCTGTTCATATCCTTCACCCACTTTTTGATGGGGTTGTCTTTTTCTTGTAAATTTGTTTAAGTTCTTTGTAGATTCTGGCTATTAGCGCTTTGTCAGATGGGTAGATTGCAAAATTTTTTTCCCATTCTCTTGCTTGCTGATTTGCTCTAATGATAGTTTCTTTACTGTGCAGAAGCTCTTTAATTAGATCCTATTTGTCTATTTTGGCTTTTGTTGAAATTGCTTTTGGTGTTTGTTATAAAGTCCTTGCCCATGTCTATGTCTAGAATGGTATTGCCTACGTTTTCTTCTAGGGATTTTATGGTTTTAGGTCTTATGTTTAAATCTTTAATCCATCTGGAGTTAATTTTTGTATAAGGTGTAAGGAAGAGATCCAGTTTCAGCTTTCCACATTTGGCTAGCCAGTTTTCCCAACACCATTAGTTAAACAGGGAATCCTTTCCCCATTGGTTGTTTTTGTTAGGTTTGTCAAAGATCAGATGGTTGTAGATGTGTGGCATTATTTCTGAGGCCTCTATTCTGTTCCATTGGTCTATATATCTGTTTTGGTACCAGTACCATGCTGTTTTGATTACCGTAAACTTGTAGTATAGTTTGAAGTCAGGTAGCTTGATGACTCCAGCTTTTTTTTTTCTTTTTTGCTTAGTATTGTCTTGGCTATGGGGTCTCTTTTTTTGGTTTCAAATGAAATGTAAGGTGGCTTTTTCCAATTCTGTGAAGAAAGTCAATGGTAGCTTAATGAAAATAGCATCAAATCTATCAATTACTTTGGGTAGTATGGCCATTTTCATGATATTGATTATTTCTAACCATGAGCATGGAATGTTTTTCCATCTGTTTGTGTCCTCTCTTATTTTCTTGAGCAGTAGTTTGTAGTTCTTCTTGAAGAGGTCCTTTGTATCCCTTGTTAGTTATATTCCTAGGTATTTAATTCTCTTTGTAGCAATTGTGAATGGAAGTTCACTCATGATTTGGCTGTTATTGGTGTATAGAAATGCTTGTAATTTTTGCACATTGATTTTTGTATTCTGAGACTTTGCTGAAGTTGCTGATCAGCTTAAGGAGATTTTGGGCTGAGACAATGGGGTCTTCTAAATATACAACCATGTCATCTGCAAATAGAGACAATTTGATTTCCTCTCTTCCTAATTGAATACTTTTATTTCTTTTTATTGCCTGATTGCCCTGGCCAGGACTTCTGCTACTATGTTCAACAGGAGTGGTGAGAGAGGGCATCCTTGTCTTTTGCCAGTTTTCAAAGGGAATGCTTCTAGTTTTTGCCCATTTAGGATGATATTGGCTGTGGGTTTGTCATAAATAGCTCTTATTATTTTGATATATTCCATCAATACCTAGTTTATTGAGAGTTTTTAGCATAAAGCACTGTTGAATTTTGTCAGTTAAAGGCCATCTCTACATCTATTGAGATAATTATTTGGTTTTTGTCTTTGTTTCTGCTTATGTGATGGATTACATTTATCGATTTGCATATATTGAACCAGCCTTGCATCCCAGGGATGAAGCCAACTTGATCATGATGGATAAGCTCTTTGATGTGCTGTTGCATTTGATTTGCCAGTATTTTCTTGAACATCGATGCAGAAATCCTCATCAAGTATACTGGCCTGAAATTTTCTTTTTTAGTTGTGTCTCTGCCGGGTTTTGATATCAGGACGATGTTGATCTCATAAAATGAGTTAGGGAAGAGTCTCTCTTTTTCTATTGTTTGGAATAGTTTCAGAAGGAATGGTACCAACTCCTCTTTGTACCTCAACATACCAGAATCTCTGGGACACATTTAAAGTAGTAAGTAGGGGGAAATTTATAGCACTAAATGCCCACAAGAGAAAGGAGGAAAGATCTAAAATTGACACCCTATCATCATGATTAAAAGTACTAGAGGAGCAAGAACAAAGAAATTCAAAAGCTAAGTAGAATTGGCTGTAAACACATCTGGTCCTAGACTTTTATTGGTTGGTAGGCCATTAATTGCTGCCTCAATTTCAGACCCTCTTATTGGTCTATTTAGGGATTGAACTTCTTCTTGGTTTAGTCTTAGGAGGTTGTAAGTGCCCAGAAATTTATTCATTTCTTCCAGATTTTCTGGTTTATTTGCATAGAGTTGTTATTAATATTCTGAGGGTAGTTTGTATTTCTGTGAGATTGGTGGTGATATCTCCTTTATCATTTTTTATTGCATCTATTTGATTCTTCTCTCTTTTCTTATTAGTCTGGCTAGTGGTCTATTTTGTTGATCTTTTCGGAAAACCATCTCCTGAATTCACTGATTTTTTTTAAAAATGGTTTTCTGTGTCTATCTCCATTAGTTCTGCTCTGATCTTAGTTATTTCTTGTCTACTGCTAGCTTTTGAATTTGTTTGTTCCTACTCCTCTAGTTCTTTAATCATGATGTTAGGATTTTGATTTTTAGATCTTTCCTCCTTTCTCTTGTGGGCATTTAGTGCTATAAATTTCCCTCTACTCACCCCTTTAAATGTGTCCCAGAGATTCTGGTATGTTGTCTTCATTCTCACTGGTTTTTAAGAACATCTTTATTTCTGCCTTCATTTCATTATTATCCAGTAGTCATTCAGGAACAGGTTGTTCAGTTTTCATGTAGCTGTATGGTTTTGAGTTAGTTTCTTAATCCTGAGTTCTAATTTGATTGAACCATGGTCTGAGAGAATCTTATTTCCATTCTTTGGCATTTGCTGAGGAGTGTTTTATTTCCAATTATGTGGTCAATTTTAGAGTAAGTGTGATGTGGTGCTGAGAAGAATGTATATTCTGTGGATTTGGGGTGGAGAGTTCTATAGATGTCTATTAGGTCCCCTTGGTCCAGATCTGAGTTCAAGTCCTGGATATCCTTGTTAATTTTCTGTCTTGTTGATCTAATATTGACAGTAGGGTTTTAAAGTCTCCCACTATTATTGTGTGGGAGTCTAAGTCTCTTTGTAGGTCTTTAAAAACTTGCTTTATGTATCTGGGTGCTCCTGTATTGGGTGTATATATATTTAGAATAGTTAGCTCTTCTTGTTGTATTGATCCCTTTACCATTATGTAACGCCCTTCTTTGTCTCTTTTGATCTTTGTTGGTTTAAAGTCTGTTTTATCAGAGACGATGATTGCAACCCCTCCTTTTTTTTCTTGCCTTCCATTTGCTTGGTAAATCTTCCTCCATTCCTTTATTTTAAGGCGATGTGTGTCTTTGCACATGAGATGAGTCTCCTGAATACAGCACACTGATGGGCCTTGACTCTTCATCCAATTGTCTATATGTCTTTTAATTGGGATATTTAGCTCATTTACATTTAATGTTAATATTGTTATGCATGAATTTGATCCTGCCATTGTGATGCTAGCTGGTTGTTTTGCCCATTAGTCGATGAAGTTTCTTCATAGTTTCGATGGCCTTTACAATTTCATATGTTTTTTGCCGTGGCTGGTACTGGATGTTTCTTTCCATGTTTAGTGCTTCCTTCAGGAGCTCTTATAAGGCAGGCTGGTGGTGACACAATCTCTCAGCAGTAGCTTGTCCATAAAGGATTTTATTTTTCCTTTGCTTATGAAGTTAATTTGGCTGTATATGAAATTCTGGGTTGAAAATTCTTTAAGAATGGTGAATATTGGCCCCCACTCTCCTCTGGCTTGTAGGGTTTCTGCCAAGAGATCTGCTGTGAGTCTCATGGGCTTCCCTTTGTGGGTAACCCCACCTTTCTGGCTGCCCTGAGCATGTTTTCCTTCATTTCAACACTGGTGAATCTGACTATTATGTGTCTTGGAATTACTATTCTTGAGGAGTATCTTTTTGGTGTTACACTGTATTTCCTGAATGTGAATGTTGGCCTGCCCTGCTAGGTTGGGGAAGTTCTTGATAATGTCCTGAAGAGTGTTTTCCAACTCGGTTTCATTCTCCCCGTCACTTTCAGGTACACCAATCAAATGCATATTTCATCTTTTCACATAATTCCATATTCCTTGGAGGCTTTGTTCATTTCTTTTCACTCCTTTTTCTCTAATCTTGCTTTATTTCATTGAGTTGATCTTCAATGCCTAATATCCTTTCTACCTCTTGATTGGTTCAGCTACTGAAACTTGTGTATGCTTCGTGAAGTTCTTGTGCTGTGTTTTTCGGCTCCATCAGGTTATTTATGTTCTTCTCTGTGCTGGTTATTCTAGTTCACATTTGGTCTAACCTCTTTTCAAGGTTCTTAGCTTCCTTGCATTGGGTTAGAACATGCTTCTTTAGCTTGGTGAGGTTTGTTATTACCCACCTTCTGAAGCCTGCTTCTGTCAGTTTGTCAAACTCATTCTCTATCCAGTTTTGTTCCCTTGCTGGTGAGGAGTTGTTATCCCTTGGTGAAGAGGAATTCCGGCTTTTGGAATTTTCAGCCTTTTTGTGCTGGGTTCTTCCCATCTTCATGATTTATCTACCTTTGGTCTTTGATGTTGGTGACCTTTGGATGGGTCTCTGAGTGGATGTCCTCTCTGTTGATGATGAAACGATTTCTTTTTGTTAGTTTTCCTTCTAACAGTCAGACCCCTCTTCTGCAGGTCTGCTGGAGTTTGCCAGAGGTCCACTCCAGACCCTGCTTGCCTGGGACTCACCAGTGGGGGCTGCAGACCAGCAAAAATTGCTGCTTGTTCCTTCCACTGGTAGCTTCATCCCAGAAGGGTACTTGCCAGATGCCAGCCAGAGCTTTCCTATATGAGGTGTCTTTCAGCCCCTGGTGGAAGGTATCTCCCAGACAGGACACAGGGGGGTCAGGGAGTCATTTCAGGAGGCAGTCTGTCCCTTATCAGAGCTTGAATACTGTGCTGGGAAATCCATTGCTCCCTCCAGAGTTGCCAGGCAGGGATATTTAAGTCTGCTGAAACTGTGCCCACAACTGGCCCTTTTCCAAGGTACTCTGTCCCAGGAAGTTGGGGGCTTTATTTATAAGTCCCTGACAGGCTGCTTTTTTTTTTTTTTTTCCCCCACAGATGCTCTGCCCAGCGAGGAGGGAGTCTAGGGACATAGTCTGCCTGCAGAGGCCTTGCTGAGCTGCTGTGGGGTCTGCATTGTTTGAACTTCCTGGTGAGTTTGTTTACATAGGTGAGGTTAAAACCACCTCCTTGAGCCTCAGCAATGGCGGATGCCCCTCCCCGCACCAAGCTCAAACATCCCAGCTTGTGCTCAGACTGCTGTGATGGCTCTGAGAATTTCAAGCCAGTGAATCTTAGCTTGCTGGTCTTAGTGAGGAGTGGGACCTGCCAAACCCTATCACTTGGCTGTCTCACTTCAGCCCCCATTTTTAGGGGAGTGAACAGTTATGTCTCACTGGCTTTCCAGGTACCACTCAGTTGGAAATTCAGAGATCATCTGCCTTCTGCATTGCTCTTGCTGGGAGCTGTGCACCAGAGCTGTTCCTATTTGGCCATCTTGCCAGCAATGTCCTGTTTTTTTAAATTTGTTTTGGGATTTTTTTTGAGATAGAGTTTCACTTTTGTTGCCCAGGTTCTACAATGGCATGATTTTGGCCCACTGCAACCTCCACCTCCCGGGTTCAAGTGATTCTCCTGCTTCAGCCTCCCGAGTAGCTGGGATTACAGGCACCCACCACCACACCTAGCTAATTTTTTATATTTTTAGTAGAGACAGGGTTTCACCATGTTGGCCATGCTGGTCTTGAGAAATCCTGACCTCAGGTGATCTGCCTACCTCAGCCTCCCAAAGTTCTGGGATTATAAGTGTGAGCCACTGTGCCTGGCTTGTTTTTGAATTCCCATGGGTTGTACCACTTCTTTAATAGAGTTCTTCCTCTTTTGCTGTGTTACTGTTTTCTTGAAATACCAAGCAAATTTGATATTAGTTTTTCCATTTACTTTGATAGCACGCACATTTTTTTTTTTTTTTTTTTTTTTTTTTTTTTCTTTTTTTTTTTTTTTTTTTTTTTTTTTTTAGTCTACCCGGCTATTTTGCTTTCTAATCCTTTGTTTCTCTTTCTGGGTCCTCACCACAGTAGCTTGGAAGTGACATACAACTGCAGCCCTTTAAAAAAGTAGACTGTGCTTGTGGTGGTGAACAGCTCATGACAATGCTCTTGCTGTCCAAACCATTCTAAGAGGATATGGTGTCTAGTCTGTTGTGAAAGTCCAGGGAGACCCAAAGCCTACAGTGGCAGTTTCAAGCTGACATATGGATAGGAATAAAGGTTACAAACAAATGGTAGCTGGAGTTAGAAGCAAATATTTTCAAAACAGCAGACACAGCACCAGGCACCTAATGGCAGTGTATCACATTGCAGTGGGGGAAACCTGAACTCAGAGGCAGGCTTTGGCATCACCCATGAGGAGTGCCAAAGTGTCCACAAAAGCAGCATTTGTGAGGGCAGCTCTCTCCTCCCTGGGCCATGATCACAGATGTGCACTGCTGGCGGAGACCCTGCTGCCTAGGATGTAGGGCTGGGAGGGAAGTGGTGTCCTAAAGGCCCAGCCTTAGGACACTTATCCAGCCATAGGGTTGGGCTTTAGCCACAGATTATGTATAGAAATGGCACCAGACAAATGTTGAAAACAGAATGTCTCTCCCCTTGTCCCCAGAATTTTGTCTTAAAGGATAACACATCCTACCTGTACATATGAAGGAGAAATACTGAAATCTAAGTGATACTGCTAAATTATCACAAGACCGAGTGGTATTTTATTCACTTATTGGTGTTACTTTCTCCACTTTCTACTGACTTGTGTGCAGTTGCCCCCAAGAATCATGTTGGTCACCTAGAGTCCAGTGTTGTTTAATGAATCACAACTGCATACCTTAATATAGACAAGAGAGAACTGAGTACAGTTAGGGCAGCCGTGTGCATGCAGTGCATGTGCACATGTGGGAGACACACTTCTCAAAAGGAGACAGTGTAGACAACACAGCCCTCTTGGGATGAACGCAGCATGGCCCTTTGAGGCTATGCTGTAAGGGTGCTTCTCTTTCCAAGCCCATGGGAATCTATAAACTTTCTAGGACCTTTTTCCTTGGCATTTCTGCCTGGGGGTTTTTGCTTAGAGGATTCTGCTGCTTATCTTGCTCACTCCTAATGGCTCACAGTCCCTCGTTGGCTTACTTTTGTATCAGGGCTGAGCTGCTATGACTCCTTCTGCCCTCCAGCCACTGTGGAAGTTATAAGCCCTCAGGAGAGAGCAGAAAGATTAAAGGGATGAGCCTCTGAAACTGTACGTATCTGGGGCTTTGGGGAGCCAAGCTTGATTTACATTGGAGCTTTGCTGGAATCATTTCCCACTGACATATTAAGGAGGTTGTTGGAGGAATTCCACTGCCCTCTTCCTTTTCAAGATAGCTTTTTCAGAAAGTTAATTAAGCTAGAATAGTTTCCTCCTTTGGAGCTTGAGATAGACCTGGAATTTGTCTCTTAAAAATGACCCATATCCTGGAAAATGGGGAAGACAAATTCTCATCTTCATCCTCTTAGTAGGCTCATTTTTTCTTCAACTCACTTGATAATTTAACTCCCCTCTTTTAGATTTATTAATGCACATTTTTATTAATTGCTTCTTTTGTACAAATTGTTATGTTAGGGACTTTGAAGAATATAAAAAAGTAAAAAACTCAGTCTTTGACCTAAAGGATTTTGTGATCTTAATGTGATTATAAAGCTTGAAATGATCATTGACACATTGTAGACTATGTTAAGTCTCAAATGGCTGGAATTGTTGATAAATGCCATGAGAATTTCAGCACGTTTCCTTTTCTCTCATCTTGGTCTTTACAGTTAAATAGTGCCAGTCTGAATCTTGAGTTCACCAACACTCCTATCTGACCTTGGACAAGTCACTTGTCCTTTCTAAACCTCAGTTTTTCACATGAAAAACTGGAATAAATAATGCAAGCTTCTTAGGAGTTAAATGCTTTTTATACATTATTTAATTCAGTTAACACCATGCCTTGCACATAAGAGTGCTCAATAAAAATGGTTATTATTGTTAGTTACCTAGCAATTTTATTCACTCCTCTGTGCTATGAGTAGGCATATGAGAGAAAGCTCAGAGACACTGACTGCATGCTAATACAACATTTGTTTTTGACTTTTCAATGATGTCTGCTGCAATGGAGCTGAGACAATATTTAAACTCTCAGTATCTCTTGCTTTCCACTCTCCTCATGGTTTAATCACTAACATAAATATGGGTGATTAAACAAGTTGACCCAAGTCTTTACCAAATGACGTGACCCAGACTCTGGACAGCTATTGAAAAGGACAGAGTCAGAGGGCAGGGGCGGCATTCCTAATAGAGAAAAGATATTCCATGAAGCCAGCACCACTCCCTGCTTTAATGGTGGATGGTGGAAGAGAAGGAGCATAGAGGAGTTCCTAAGTCTTATTTTAAACTGTCATCGTGTTATATTTCTATTTCTTAATTTAGTAGAATTTTTTTTTTTTTTTTGGCGGAGTCTTGCTGTGTCGCCTAGGCTGGAGT
Source organism: Cebus imitator (assembly GCF_001604975.1). NCBI lineage: Eukaryota > Metazoa > Chordata > Mammalia > Primates > Cebidae > Cebus > Cebus imitator. The sequence goes on along the minus strand of NW_016107782.1, from coordinate 680,400 downwards.
GGAATGGTGTGATATCTTGGCTCACTGCAACCTCTAGCCTTCTGAGTAGCGGGGACTACAGGTGTGCACCACTATGCCCGGCTTATTTTTGTATTTTTAGTAGAGACGGGGTTTCACCATGTTGGGCAGTCTGGTTTTAAACTCGTGACCTCAGGTGATCTGCCCACCTTGGCCTCCCAAAGTGTTGGGAGTACAGGGGTGAGCCACTGTACCCATCTGAAAATCTTTCTATCATAACTCTTGTAAGTGCCGATGCCCCAGGAATAGGCCTTGTGAGGACAGAGATTGTGGATGCTAATATACATAGAAGTAATACTCCCTTCCTATGCTTTAAAACGTCTCTAAAACTCACCAACACTGTCTTGTTCACTGTGGGCTTGGTGACTAAACAGCTTCATGAGAAGATTTCCTTTTACCTTTTGAAAAGTGCTCTCCCAGTGGCTCTGGGAAATAGTTGATTCCTCTCCCGCAGGCCAGCGGTTCCCTGTTTCCCACAGGAAGCCCACAGCAGAGGTGGGAAGCCAGGGAGCTTTTGAAAGCTGATTCTGTTTGTGCTTTACTTATGGCTCCCTTTGAAGGTACTGTGGAAAAAGAGAGCTCATCGCTGAGGTTCTAACAACTCTGCAGTTAGTTTTAAAAATGTTTCAGCCTACGAAATTGTTTCCAGGCCACAGGGCTTTTCCCAGCTCTTTCCAAACTGTGAGATCAAAGCAAGGACAGCAAAGGACAGAGCTCAGACAATGCTCCCAGTCCATTTCTGGGAAAGTGCTGTCTCCTCTTAGGCAGAACAACAGTTGACTCAGGACCTGTACTCATCTTTAGGGCTGGTTTATTAGCATGCACCTGGCAGCCAGAAGGGCATTTAGTATCATTATGGCATCTCCCATTTAGTTGCATAATGTGATAACCAATGCAATAAAAAAAATGATAACCAAATGAACTTCTAGCCAGCCAGAAATATGGGGATCCAAGGACAAGACCAAAAGATGCTTTTATATCATTAAACCGGTGACCCCGTAACAAACCACACCATCCAAAGAGGGTGAGTGTATGTGTATGTGCCCACATATAATTGTGCTATTCACCTGAAATTTATATAATTCTATTACATTGTATTTTGGGGGGCTTCAAGGTATTAAATTGTTTAATGCTGATGTGTAAATCATCTCACAAGTTTTGTAACCTTGATTTGGCAGTCTTCATATGCACAGACATACACACACATATAGTATGCTTGCAGCCTAGAAACTGAGAGTGACCTAGGACTGCTTTTTGTTTAAGAGGCCTGGTTATGCAGCAAAAAATGCAGCAAGTCTTAATTATGCTGACTATAAACTAAGAATACAAGGTACCCAATATGGCAAGTACAAGGGTATTTATGGCAACAAGAAGGCAAACTAATCAAAATGGGAACTGTTTTGGAAATCTAGACGGAATGCTGTCATAAACATAGATGTTTGGAAATTGCTTCTGGAAAGTGAAGCTCACTAACACTACGGAGAGTTCTCATCATCCCCCGGTCATTTTAATCTCTTAAAAATTGCGTCATTTTGCATTCATCCATTTCTCATTTCACAGCGCCTACTATGCACCAGACACAGTGAATGTAATAGCAGCTTGTACGTTGTTTCGTTCTATTAAACATTCATGATGATTATTAAGAGTTTAGTACAGACTGCATCCAATCACAGCTATGGTATGGAGTTCTGAAAATCTCAGAGACGAGACCTAGTAGTAACTTAAAATCTATGGACTGTCAATATTCCTGTGTGAACCTAACCAAACATAAACAGGGAGAGCTGCATCCCTGAGTTGAGGACTGCAGTGTTTGCTCCTTAAGTGCACAGGGCTCAGTGTTTGGCTCTGAGAGGTGTTTTGGAAATATTTGAATTGGCCTGAATTCTCAGCTATGAGGCAAGACTGTGCACTCTGGATGTGGACTGTTTGCTGTGGTTGTAGTTGCTGACCCTGCTCTTCTCACTTTAAGATATCCTTGGAGAGACTCTTCTCTCCTTCTGTGTGTGCCAAAGGGACACCTTCAGCAGCAAAGAGCTTGAAAGCAAGAGTGTGTGTCTGGGGTGAGGGGAGAATGAGGTGGGGAAGGGAGCATACTTGTCTAATTGAGATTCCAGGGAGGAGATACAATGCCCTCTAAGTAAACAAGAAATTAACCATTAGTTCTGCAAAGATGTGTTTCACCAAAGGAGGAACTTTTCTTTGTTCAGTATTTTAAAATACTTTTTTTTAAAAAAGGTTCTGATTCCTGGTGTTGCCCAAGTCAGTTCCTAATTATGATCAAGAGTGGCGTAGACCTCTGTGAATCCCCAGACGTGGTGAGTGAACTGAAACCCAATGTGTAAGAAGATCTGAGGTCAGAAGTACAGCTTATTAAGTCAACTTAAGATTATATGTCCTGGAAAAAAAAAAAAGATTACATGTTCCGGAAAAGGGCATCTTGAGTCTGTGGATAAGAAATATTAATTACATACCTGAAGAACCAAAAAGAGAAGAAAAGGGGACTGGCTGATTTATCCCATCACAGAGGCAGTGCCCATCTTCATTTCTTCATTTCATTTCTTATTTGGTCTGCCCTGCCCTCCATGGGGTTATTCACTGAAGAGTGAACTGTGACCTCATGAAAACTAGAGATAGAAAACCAAATCTTAAATTCTTTTCTTTGAAGAAAACACTCAAAGGTATTTTCTTCAAAGGCTTCTCAGGAGATGCAGAGAGCTGTGGTTTTGAGCATCTGTGTTGGAGCCACTCCTTCTCTCCTTTCCGCTCTCCAGCCTCCAAGTTTCTATGGTGATATTTCCTCTTCACAGTGATTAATAATAATAATAATGGCAATATTAACAGAAGCAGCAAACAATAATGACTCAGAGCTAAAGAAGCTGTCATACTAAATAACTTAAACCTACAAAACAACTTCAGCTTTGCCTCCTGAGATGCTATCTTGCAGCAGGACATTTTTTTTTCCTTTTTTAATTTTGCATGGTGTAGAGTTACTAATTATGTAACTTGAGAATTAGACATGTATCCAGTCTCCATTATCATCCTACAGAGAAACAGAACACTGAATTCTAGTGCCAAATATATCATTTAGAATGCAGTATCAGTTCTTCAAAGAACATAATTTCTTGGACTGGGGAAGCAACAGTGAAAATCATGGTTTACATGAACCATTTGATCACTGTCTAAGTTAAAATGGGTCATTCTCTACCCTTGCTGAGTTCACTTAGGAAAAAGGAAAAGAAAATGGGTCTTCTCCTGGTTTTGTTATTGCTGTGATGTTCCTTTCTTTGTCATGCTAATGGCTTTGTGTATGCGTGTGTGTGTGTGTGTGTGTGTGTGTGTGTGTTTGTATCACTCATTTGCACTCTGTAGCATGCTTCTCTAATCTGTGTCTACCTCAGCATCCTTAGGGCCAAGGCTATCACCGGTAGCTCTACAGAGAGAACCCTGTGCAACCTCACTGGATAGGGGAATGAATGCTTGAATGAAAATTGGTACCACTGTCAAGTTTAATACAGCCCCTAATATATAATGGAAAAAAAGCCCTCCTCTTTCTCTTGTGCAAGGAAATAAATAGGTTAGGTTAAGGAAGAACAAAGTCCTTAGATAAGATGGAAGGAGTCTATTGAAAAAGTGGCAATACTTTTACGGTTGGTAGTCAGTGGGATTTTAACAAAGAATCAAAGGTAGTGCTGCCTGGCCTTAAGTAGATGAGGTAGTTTTATAGCCCTGAGCGCAGGCCTGGGAGTTTCCAAAGACCTCAAGGCAGCTATGGAGTCCTGGGGCCTGAGCAGGAGGTGGCCCTCCCTGTCCTGGGTCACCCTAGCTCTACTTTTCTCTTTGGTTGGAAACCCTTTGGTTCTGGCAATGCCACCGTCACCTCTCAGAGTGAATGTGACCAGGGGAACCAAAGAAACTCACCTTCTTCATTTACTTTTCATTTTCTGCATTGATGGTTTTCCCAGACTTTTAATATATTGAATCATGCAACCTTACACATTGTGCTAAAACTTTTAGGTAGCATCAGAGGTTCTAATTTGATTCTAGTTTAATTTTCTGGGTGGTTGTGCCCAGGCGTGGGCATTTTTAGAAAGTTCTCCATTGAGCTTACCATTTCTTGAGAGTTGAGAAATGCTAGGGTTGAAATCCAGACTCTGGGGCTGGGGCTCTTCACCATCTACCTGCATATTTTGCATTCTTGCCCATTCTGTAATACCAGTGCACTCCTCCCAGCCCTTTATTCATCCCAATTCTTTACAAAACTCCATCGGACATCTTTCAGTACGGCCACTCTTGAAGCTGGAGACTCCTCTTGGCAACTAGAAAAATACATATGGGAAGGGGCAGATTGTTTGACTTGGCTAACATGTCTTTATACGACCTCGCGCTCCTTCTTATGGGACAGAAAAGCCAGTCTGCCCTCTCCCCAGGACCTCCATTGTAGTCAGTGCATCAGGCCAATCCTTGCCTTTGAGAGTATTGTGAGGTCTGTAGCTAGACTGTGGATGATTCAAACATTGTCTGAATGCAATCTGAATGCCTTTATTGAATGCTAGATTCCAACTATGCATCAAAGCTGGCAGAGGAACTGTTGGCAGCTTGTCGCTCAATCTGGACTTACTTACAGGAAAAATTATCAGAGAATGCAGTTTTGCTAGTGAGATGAGCAACAGCAAAAATTGCACTAAGTGAAGCAAGTTGAAGGCTGGGGATTAGTAGGTCTGTGTCTTTTGAATAGACTGCTGTAGTTTAATAACTGAGAAGTGTACACTAGGTTATGTATTGAGATTCATGTATGAGAAATCCTGCTATGGTTTGAATGACCCCTCCAAAGCTCATGTTGAAACTTAATCTCCAATGTGACAGTATTGAGGGATGGGTCCTTTAATAGGTGTTTGGGTTATAAGGGCTCTGCCCTCATGAATGGATTAATCCACTCATAGATTCTTGGATTAATGAGTTATCACAGGTGTGGAACTGCTGGCTTTGTGAGAGGAAGCGAAACGTGAGCTGGCATGCTGAGCACCCTTGCTATGTGGTTCGCTGTGCTGCCTGGGGATGCTGCAGAGAGGCCTCACCAACAAGTCCCCATCTCACCAGATGTGTCCCTGTGACATTGGACTTCTCAGCCTTCATTACTATAAGCAATAAATTCCTTTTCTTTCAAAACTACCCAGTTTCAGGTATTCTGTTACATACAATGGAACATGGACTAAGACAGATCCCAACAGATTAGAACATGTATGATCAGTGCAGGGAGGCTCCAGAGGCCTTTGCTTTAGCCCAGCGCCTTGAATGGCTGGTTGTAGCCTTTCACTGGCTCTGCTCCATCTGTGCGCTCTGTCAGAGATAATGAAATCAGACAGGCCCACAGCAACTGCTTTTCCCTCCTCACAAATTTTTAATAAAACTCTTTGAACAACAGAGCTGGGCATCTCTGAAGCCTGAAATTAAAGCGATAAGATGGAAGATTACTCACTTGTCAGTCTGCACCAAACTCTGCATCACCAATACAAATTCCAGGGGAATTTCAAAAAATCTGCCGACAATTTGAGGCTCTCCATCTGGAGTCTTCTTTTTTCTTTTCTTTTCATAGGAAGAAAACACAGCACTAAGGAAGAGAAAAGAGACACTTCATTCTCTGCCACAAACAACATGTGAATCAATCCCTGAAACAGGTTTTCACAAAAAAGTAATTTTTAGAGAGAAATGCCTTTGAATAAGTGAGTGTCCTGGATTCAGACTTCCTGAGACAAAATGTAATCACAGCTGCTTGGTCAACACTACCCATCCATGTGCCTTTCAGGAGAAATCACCACCACAGGTTTCCAGCCTTGCTGGGTTCCCCTGATCACATGAACCTTGATGCCCACTGTCTACTGGTGCTGATGAACCAGCACACAGCACACCTGGCCTCATGGAGCTGGTATTCCAGGTGCAAGACCAACAATCAACAAACACGTAAGCACTGTCATGTAATGTTATGTGGTGCCAAGTGCTGGTGAAGACAATGAAGCATATCATGGGGCAGTGGATTATGGGAGGACCAAGAATAGGGGAGGGTGAAATACTTAGATAGAGTTGTTCAGGAAATGCCTGTCAGTTCCAGGTTATAAATTAAGTATGTAGGCTGACCCTTTTTGCATAGCCAAAATCTTGGCATTAATTCTGCAAATAAAATTATTCAGTTTTCTAAAAAAGGAAAATTTACTAGCCTTGGCTGAAATTTAAGAGAGAATTTATAGTTCTCTCTTTTCTCCACCGCCCCCCCCCAACCCTTCCTTCCTCTCTCCTTTTCTCTCTCTTGTCTGTGTTCCAGTCTCTTGTCTTGACTACCTTCTCATAGCTGGGGGAAAGCAAATGCACAATGCCTCTATTCCTTTATAAATGATTCTTTGGAAAATATTTGTCAAGTCCTAAATTCTCTTAGAGAGGAGAAAGAAAGAAACCAGTCAGGCAGGCAGTTAAGGTGGGTCCTTAATAAAAATTTCTTCAAAGAACAGCCAGAAAATGAAACTGTAGGCCCTAGATAAGAGAGAGCCTGCATCCTTGAATGGAAACACCCTGTGAACCCTGATGAACAAATTCTATCCCTTTTTGGACACATTTCTCTCTCCTTGGTATGCCTTAGTCACTTACTTTTCACCTATTTTACATATGCCTACCTTTCTGTAATTAGCTGTGGGCTGTCTTCAGTTACATAGGGTGAGTCATCACTTCAGCCCCTGATGGGTCCCAGGCCAAGGTCCCAGGCCAATCCTTTAGCTCTGCCTCTAATTGGTTCTTTATACTGTGATACCTCATTGTAAGTGGTGCTTTTTCCAAAATGGCTTGCAGACCAGTCAGCACAGTCCTCCCCTTCCCATTTAGTTATTAAACTTTCATTCCAACCTCACCCTTTGTGTCCACACTCCTTAATTTTCTGGGTCAAGAGGCAAAGAACTCTGGGATACCTCAAACAAGAGACTGCTACATTGTGGTGCATTAGCAAGACTGTTACATTAACACTACTCAGAAAATTTGCTACAAGAAACCTCTGCTGTTTTATCTTTCTGGGCTCCCAGTAACCTAGATTTTATAGTGGAATATCTGGAGCTCTGGCCCAGACTTCGGTCATGCTTATAGAAAGAACATGGACCCCTGCTGAAAACAAAGAAAGAAAACAACAAACTGCGAATCCGAGTTCTGTACTAATGTGGCAAGATTTCCTACACAGAGACACTACATCTAAATATGGTACCGATGGTGTACTGTAGCCATTTGCCTTAGAATACAATTGCAGTCCTTTTGTGTGTGTGATGAGGTATTTAGCACTATATGAGTCAGTGTTCTGGCAGGAAAAGCAGTTCAACTCCAGAGGTTTGAGTGAAGTGACTGTAAGAGGGTCTATTGTGAAAGGTGTGGGTAGGGTGAAGGGAGATGGGGAGGCAACCAGAGATTAGCAGGAGCAGAAAGCCATTATCACCTGCAGAGCCGAATGGCAGGGGAATGGTGTTTCCAGAGCCCACGAAGAACTAGAGGCCAGGAGGCAGTGGCCTGAGAGGATGCTGCCTTGTCAGAGCTTAGCAGTGAAAGTAGAGGGCAGAGCAGAGGAAAACACCCATATCTCTTTCCTCCCACTCTCTAGTCTCAGTTCCAACCAGGAGCCTAGACAGTGTGTAGGAGTCAGCCGCCTCCACCGTACAGAACAGGACAGACAAAGGCATCTGAGGAGAGCGAACGCAAATCCAGACCCCAGCAAGCACAGGGCCCACTCACCTGCTCATTAGGCGCTTTGTCTCTGCGCATGTCCATGAGTGCTTCTTCAACCGTTGATCCTTCTTTTCCTCCTCCTGTTGTAATAGCCAAATATCAAGCAACTTCACACTTGGTAAATGGTCTCCCTGATCAAAGTGCTGAGGTGACCTAATTAAATCAATGGCTTTTAATTTCATCTATTTCAGCAATTGGCTTGTGAAGGCCTCATCTGATCATGTGTCCTGGCTAGGGTCTCTTCCGTCCCCAAAGGCCTCTTTTGTACTTTTAGAAAATAATTAAACTCTTTTGAAATTATCTTTTAAGTAAACTCAAAAGAACTTCCTCTTCTATTCCACTTTTAGGGCCTGTCTATGATTTTCTTATTCCCTCTAGTAGTTTCTTTCATAAAGAAATACAGGTCTTGAAAGCCATCATAAGGTCATTTTCCTGTAGTAGAGACTGTAAAGATGAAAGCACAGCTGTCTGGGGCCCCTCACAGTCTTGTTCTTACTGAGGGTTTCCCAATGACTGCATTTTCTGGCTCTGGCTACAATTATTTCATGAGTTACATTACAAGCCATTGCAGTTCCTTTCTTAGCTGAAATAGTTTCCTTGGCCTTTATTAAGAGTTTCTTTCTTTTCCCCCCATGAAGAAAGAACAGCTCTTGAGAACTTTGCCAAATGCACACATTCACACAAACCCACCCATTAAATCTGTGTTTAAAACACATAATGGTTCTGCTGTTGTGAAAAATGGTTATTGTCTACATCTTCACCCACTTTTGAAGACACTGATCTCTCTGCTCTTTCCTAGAAGAATTCTTTCCTTTGTTGTGTTCTAAGTGTGAACAGTGAGAAACAGCCTTTAAACTGATATTGATCCCCTGGCTTTACCAACTCAAAGCCGTACAAAGGGCATGTCAGCTGTCTTGGAGCTGAATAGCATTACTAATTAAACTGAAGATTTATGCTTCCGTTCATCAGAGAGTACTTCATAAGCACCTCTACCTAACCCTTTCTGTGGCCTGAGACTAAGGAGGGCATGCATGAAAGAAACCTCATGAATATTAAGTGATGCTTTATTGAGACCCTCAAGGCCTTGCCAATGGCATGGGAAGCATGTCATTCTCCATTTGTAGCTCTTAAAAGTTTAGGTGGTCAATCCTGCAGAGAAAAATCTCTACCCACAAAAATATATCTCAGCCCATTCCAAATTAAATATTGTCAGCCCCCTCTCTTCACCCCCAAGTCACCAGAGTCAAGTTAGACTCAGACAGGAAAGAATTCAGTGTAGATGTTTTCACCTAAGTGCTAACGACCTGTGGTATCAGTAGCTATAAAAACACCATCAAGATATTAGCCAAAATCATAGGGATGAAAGCTCACCCACGGCACCGTTGCTGAAATCATTATATTCTTCATGTACTGTTTTACTGACAGTCGATTCCCAGGCCTGATGTCCGAAATAGGAAGTTTACTTGTCTTTACCAGTTTAGTTTCCTAGGCCTGGAATATAGTACCAAGATCAGGGTAACAGGTCTTCTGCATCAGGGGTTCCTAACCCCAGGGCCACAGACTCATACCAGTCCCTGGCCTTCCAGGAACCAGGCCACCCAACAGGAGGTGAGCAGTGGGCAAGTGAGCATTACCACCTGAGCTCCACCTCTCGTCAGATCAGCAGGGACATTCAATTCTCAGAAGCACAAACCCTACTGTGAACTGCGCACGCAAGGGATCGAGGGTTGTGTGTTCCTTATGAGAATCTAACACTCGGTATGATCTGAAGTAGAACAGTTCCATCCCTAAACTATCCCTCCGGCTACCCCTCTTTCACCCCCACTTTCCTCCACCTTCCCAACTATCACCTTCCCAATCCATGGAAAAATTGTCTTCCATGACACCAGTCCCTGGTGCCAGAAAGTTTGGTGACTGCTGTTCTGTACAACCTGAGGGTCAGTTCATCTATCTAGGTTGGCCGCGGGAGCTGTTTATTTTCCTGCATATAATCAGAGAGGAAGACACTCACTAGCTCTTCAGAGGGAGAAGAAAGGAGCATTTCTACCTGGGATTCTGTGAAACAGGTTAACTTCCAAAATGACTCAGTTCCTCATGGTGCAGAATCTTCAAACTTTAAGAGGCTAAACTTGCAATAGCCTCTTGAGTGTCCCCCTTGCGGGCTTATGCAACAACCAAGATGAAGAAGAAAACCGTGTGTGTGTTGTGGGGGAGGGTGCGAGGGGGGAAGATTCGTAGGCGCACCGCAGGTATCTGGGTATCTTTACTGTCATCGATTTGATGATAAAACTGCAGTTATTAATAATTAGAGCACAATTTAGAGACTGTTGACATTAAACCTGGAATTCAGATCATGTTCCTTCTCTGCTAAGATCTCTTCCATGCCTTCCCACTGAAATTAGAATTAAAATGTCAACTTTTTTGTGGCCTTTTTTGTTCCCTCCCTACTGACCAGCCTTACCTCTCTCCTCCTTCCCCTCCTTTTGCCAAAGACTCAAGCCATGCACTGATGTTGCTTCTGTTTTTCACCCTAAACTGGTTCTGTCTTAAAGTGGACTATTCTTCAAGGTCTTTCTCTTTAGACTGTACTTTCTAAAATAGTGTCCCTGTTGTAGGTATTATCTTACTCATCATATCACTATTTATTCCCTTCATAGTAATGATAAAAATCAGTATTTATTTTTACTTTTTGTTTCTTCCACTAAGAGCTCCAATGAGTAGAAACCTTTTAGTCATTAAATTATCTCTATCAGCTAACAATAGAGAATAACATGGAGCAGAACTCATAATTGTTGAATGAAGAAATCTTAATAATTTCTAATATAAACCATTTGCAAATATGAACATGCTAAGTTCATGGTCCATATTTTTTTGAGACAGAGTCTCGCTCTGTCACCAGGTGCCAGGCTGGAGTGCAGCTGGTGTGATCTCGGCTTACCGCAACCTCTGCCTCCCGGGTTCAAGCAATTCTCCTGCCTCAGCCTCCTGAGTAGCTGGAACTACAGGCACATGCCAGCATGCCCAGCTAATTTTTGTATTTTTAGTAGAGATGGGGTTTCACCATGTTGGCCAGGATGGTCTTGATCTCTTGACCCACCCGTCATGGTCCACATTTTTTAAAGGACCCGGGTACTTCTGACATGCGAAGCTCCAAAGCAGTACCAACCTTTTCTATAGCTATCTTCCCTAACCCTGTGTGGGGTGGGGCAGGCTGGCTAAAGTTGGGTTGTAGCTTTGAGGTTATGATTTAGTGATGTTGACTGTAACCACTGAAAGAACTTGAAAGAAGCATCCTTTAACCTCTTTTTAAAGTTTTCATTTGGGCTACAAACACGGGTATTGAAAGAAGTCCTGACAAAGCTTATCTATGCATTACTGTAAATAAACTACTAGTCTTTTTTCTTTTTTTTCTTTTTCTTTTTTTTTTTTTTTAAGAGATGAGACAGGGTCTCACACGGTCACCAAGGCTGGAGTGCAATCATAGATCACTGCAAACTTGAACTCCTGGACTCAAGGGATCCTCCTGCCTAGGCATCCCAAAGTGCTAGGACTATATGCATGAGCCACCACACCCAGCCTGAAGCAATGCTTTTAACTTCCTCTTGGTGTTCCTTTTCTGCCAATTGCATGCCATTTACTCCTTTTGTAATAGTGTCTATTAGATAGTACAAGACAATATCTTAGCTATTATTTTCTATGTTATTCTTCCTTCATCAAATTTCCTAATACTTTCTGTAGTTGCTAGAGGCTACCGCATTGATACAAGAAGAATCAAGATTGCTGTATCTAAAACCATAAGGGAAACAAACGGTTAATTACAGTTTTCTTTATTTACTTGTAGGGATCATTTGGATTAAAAGTAAAGGCTCTGAGAGGAACCGAGTGTCCCACTTGTGGGTTTATGCAACAACAAAGGTAAAGAAGAAAACCATGTGTGTGTTGGCGGGGAGGGGGTGAGAGGGGGAAGCAGGGTAGATCTTGCCCACCCTACCTCTTGGAACACAGAAAGACTTAGGTGGGAGGTGACCTTGAAGGGTCAGATCTGGGTTACCAGGAGGGGAGAAAAGAATGCAGAGGCGACAGCATGGTCAGTGGCCAAGACCCACATGGAAGCCAAGCCAAAGCTGCAGGTGGCCATCTTTCTTTTTTCTTACACAAGCAAAGAGCCTTTGAGGCAGGTCTCACCTGTGCCGGGAGGGAGCCTTTCTTTCACGGCTGCCTGGGGTTTAGTCCACAGCAGAAGAACAGCTGTTTGCAACCTGAGACTCTGCTGAACTCCCATCTACCTGTCCTGCTCAAAAACCACCCTGGTTTTTGAGTGGCACAAAAGGTGGGGTCCTTGACCCCCCCGAGAGAGGCAGTAATAAGTGGAACAGACACAAACCTGGGCTGGGCTGGGCTGGATAGCAGAGAAATTCACTGCATGTGCCCAACTATTTTTTATTAGGAGGAGGATGATATCTAGCAGTTTAGGTCATGCTTTTTATCACAAATAAGCCCAACCATTGTCACTTCTAATTTGGAATTACTTCTAATGTGCTTCTTGAAATTCTGGCCTTGATAAAAATGTAGAAAACCATTTTTCTAACATAGGAATTCGGAAGACAAATAATCACAGCTTTGTCGGCCTGCAGTGAGGAGCGAGAGGGGACCCACCTTCAAGAGTGCCCACATTTGAACCCTTGAGTGAATATTTGATGCTGTTTACCAAGGGTCCTTATCCTTTCCATCTCTCATTCATATAACCCCCTTACCAAATTATGGACACCCATGAAATGCTGAGAAGCAGCAGCAAAAATCTGTGCTCTGAGCATCAACATCTTGAAACTTCATTTTATTATACAGCACACTCTCAGAAAGGAACTCACCAGTTCTAACAGCCCTCTTATTGGGAAGTCAGCACAGAGATTTCCCTTTTTTCCAGAGGAAGGAAAAGGATTTTAGCATTTCACAGTAACACTTGAGCAAGTTATGAGGGGCATTCATTGCCTAACTGCTGGCTGGTGCTTCCTTATTTCTTCCAGAACCTTTGGCCTCTGATCAGCACTTAGAAATACAGACTGGTCCTAAAACCGCCTTTGCAAAAATTATAACTGAGACAATGATTACAGTGATGAAGATCTGACCTAACCAAGTCCGTCTGGCTTCTAACCTCCAAGCTGTCCTTGTTCGTTCCTGGGGCGTAGGCTGAACTAACTTTGGGAGCAGCTTAGTTTATAGTTTAGCGTTGAAACAAAGACAATTACCACCCTTTCTCAAAACAAACCCCCTTCCTGCCTGGGGACTAGACTGCCTTTGTAGGACTAACAAATTAGCTACAAGATTAGAAATTATGGTTTAGGAGTCATGCAGCTGGAGGCTACAAGATTCTAAACCTCCCAAATTGCTCCTCAGGATAACATCACGATTGTAAAACCTAACATCAGTGCTTGAGATCTTTTGCAGACCCTGCACTGGATGGATCAGCTGGCACCACCCACATCTATAAACTGGCTCATCTGGGCTTATGGACTCCACCCAGGAACTGACTCAGAGCAAGAGGACAGCTTCAACTCCCTATGATTTCATCTCTGACCTGATCAATCAGCACTCCTCACTTTCTGACACCCTACCTACCAAATTATCCTGATCTGAGGAATAAAAAAGCTAGCTCCCATACGGCTGGCTCTGCATGAATTAAAGTCTTTCTCTATTGCAATTCCCCTATCTTGATAAATCAGCTGTCTAGGCAGTGGGCAAGGATACCCTGCTTGGTGGTTACAGTTCCTGTCTTTGGGGTGGTGGGATCTCATAAATACTGGGAAACATATTCAGTGGCCCACGGAACCCATTCTGTGCTTTCTACTGGGTCTGCTGTCAAGTTCGCAGGGACACCTGTTTTCCTCTTTGTCCCGGGGAGCAGCTGCTCCCTCAGAACAGACACACAGTCTTTAGGGAAGGGGTGGCACACACTGGCCAGACCCCTTGTTTCTACTGCCTTTACCACCCTCCTGAGAATGTTTTCTTTCCTGCCTTTGTTTTTCTTCATCTGTTTCATGTCAAGGACCCATGGGGTTTAGGCAGTTCCTTTGCCCTGCTTCCTCCGTCTAATACTATCCATAAGCATTTGTATTTGGAAAGCAGGCTGCATCCTGGTTTTCAGATCATGTCGATTTTAGGCATTATTTTTAACCAGAGAATCTGCAGCTCCCAGTGGTCAATCTCTTCCATCCTGTCTTCCACGAAAGGGTTAACCTTAGGAAGCCTGTAAAGGCAGCACTGCTTCCCTTCTGTGCTCTAGGGCTGATAGGCTGCAGGGCTGACCATATTAGGAGTGTGTGAAGATTCGGCTCTGGGTATACACAGTGGGAGCTCTCCTGTCAGTCTGAAAGGCAGGAGCTATATTTAGTAACAGGCACTTGGGAATAGCAGCTTAAACGTGGGAGTGGGTTGCTGGAATGCAGATGTGTAGTGAATTTCTACTCCAATCCCCATGGAAGCTTTAAGCTGAAGCCTTAGAAGAGATCTAGGCTCTTCTTCCCCCTACCTTCTCCAAATTGTCTGGATGGCATGCTTTGCAAGCCTAGAAAGCACAATGCAGTTCCTCTTGGCTCTGCTCCCTTTTAAACATGGAGGAAGAGAATTGTGATCCTTGAACGAAACATCACTCAAAATGTTGTGAACAGTGATTTTTCTCCCCTAATCCTTTACCTCCTTTCCCGTGTCTGGTTAACTAACCACTAATATGATGAATGGAATAATTTTATCCTGTGATTTCTCCCCTTAGCAAATAAAAATAATCATCTCTCTTTTGTTTTGCAAGAAATGCATTTTTGGTAACAGAAGTATTTTAAGTTATAGAGGGTCTTAGGTCTATGTATGTCTTCTTTATAGAATATGATTATATAATCAGAACATAATTATTATGTATGAAGTTATTTCTTACAAGTCCATGCAAATGTATACAAAATTCTATGAGAGTAAAAAGAAAAAATAGTCTTATAAAGTTGTTAATGCATTCGATGGTGTGGAAGCAAACGCCTGTTTAATTCACTCATGGAAGCTCTATCTTAAGGGTAATTTGTTTATCTAGAAATGATCAGTTCCAGGGCAGCTTTTGGGCTTTATTTTTTCTTTCCCTCCCTTCCCTTTCTCTCTGTCTGTCTCTGTCTTTCTCTCCCTCTCTCTCTGTCTTGGCAAAATTTGCCATTTCAATGGACTGAGACTTTAGTTTGAATGAATTAAATGAATAGGCTAGGGTCATTTCTAACTTTGAGGCTTGGGAAACATGTAAACATTTAGAATATGGAGTTCTCCTTGTTTCCACATATTTACATCTGCTGTTAATCTACTTAAGTTCCTCAGATTATTTGGTAGTGGGATGGAGAGTTCTAGTCAAAATATCACATAGGCCTAAAGCTCTGGCTGGGAAGACCATTTGACTAAAAAGCCAAAGTCCTTGTTTTTTTCACCACCATCTACTACAGCCAGAACGCTGACACTTTTGAGCTCCAGCTAGGAAGATGTGAATGGATTATTTAGATGGCTCTGGTTAAAAGCAACAAAGTGTAGTCTGATCTAATACATGTGATTGTCTGGGGATCCTTGTTGGAAAAGAATCTTAAGAAATTTAGCTGGGTCAGCATACTCTCTTGAGGGCAGTGATAGGATTCAGCAAAAGTGCTCACAGCAAATATAAGATGTACACTGTGGCCACAGATGGGAAATAGGTTTAACCTTGGCACTCCGTACAGACCCAGAGGGAGATGGAAGAGCTGGGGGTGGGGCAGATATTGGAGATGCAGTAGATTCAACGGGGGAGGGAAGGAAAGACAACTGGGAAGGCTAAGGAATACAGATAGCCAGGGAGAGGAAGCCCAGGCAAAGCTGGAGTCAGGAGGACACCCCACCAGAGATGATGGTGTCTGCAGAGGCCGAAAGGTAGAATACGGCATTAGGGAACTTTGGAAAGTAGTGTTGAGAGATCCAGGCTGGCAGTGAAGATGGTGAGGTTGGCTAACCAGGTGCTAGTTTGCTGCCATCATCTTGGGGTGATAGTTTGAATGCCGGAGGGTGGGGAGAGGGAAAAAGGGAATGCAAGGCAGAGATGCATTCATTGAGGAACAAAAATACCTGAAGACTTCAAGACAAAGATTGAGATAAATCAGTAAGAATCTAGCTTCCAGAGAAGTACAATTCACAATAAGTGATCATGATAACTAGTGTTGATTGCCCATTATGTACTGAGCACTGCAAGCACTGAGAGGGCACGTTGCATGTGCTGTCTCCACTAATTTGTCCAGCAAGCTTATGAAATCCTTTCTGTTATGTTCATTATTAAACACATGAGGAAACTGAAGCGCAAAGTGGTACCTGACTCATTAGTGGTAGAGATGGGATTTAAGCTCACGTCTCCAACTAGAACCCCAAAACTTAATTGCTTCACTATACTAACTGCCAGTTTGGGGTTTTATTTTAGGAAAAAGGTAGAAGCTCTTTTTCTAGAGTTGTTGTTTTTCTCACAGCAAATTGGATCGGATGCTGTTACTTATCGAACATAAGTGCTCATTATATGCAAGGCATTGTGCTAAGTGCTGGGCCTGCAGAGATAAATTTGACATAGTCGCTGAAGAAACATTGTGTAGACAAATACATGAATCACATCATGATGTGATAAGTGCTTGCAGAGCCAGATACTAAATGCTGATGGGAAAACTGAGGAACAGAATCAGAGAAAGCTTGAAGAGAGAACATTTGAGGAGCCTGGAGGAAACAATAACCGCTCCCCAGTGGACAAGGCCGCGAAGGATGTCATAGGTGGAGAGGGGACTGTTGAAGATAGAAGTCATCAGGGATCTACACGCAGCTTGGTCTAACTGGAGTGGTGGGAAATGAATCTGGGAAAGTAGGTTGAAGCCACGTCATAGAAAAGGCTTGCATGTCAGAGTAAGGAGATGAGAATCCACTGAGTTCTGAACAAGAGCTCCTAAAATCTTCTTGTCCTAAGGTCTGGACTGACCTCAGAGCTAATGGGAAGATTCTGCAGGCCAGTCCAAGAAATGATAGCTTGTGGGAAGAAAAGATCCCAAGACAAGCAACTAATAGACCCTAATAATATCCAGGTAAACAGGGTCCAGGCCAAAGAATTTGTCCTGCAGTGTCATAATTGTCTTCTGGAATAAATAGATAAGTCATCCTCCTTTACCCTGTAACACTCTTAGCTCATTAGTCTGAGCTTCTGCTGAAAACTTGTCTTAGTACTAAGATTTTCAGTTTCCCTCTTAACATGTAAGAGGCTGATTAAATTAAGCACTATTGACATCCAGGCTCTTAAAACAGAAACTCACTCAAAGGGATCGGCAATCTGAATAACACATAGTGTCACTCTCTGGTTCTCCTTTCTGCCACCACCCTCCCTGGGTTCTAAAGATAGGATATTTTTAATGGATGAAACCCTGAAGGCTTGTAGGTTTCCCTGGTGAACTCAACTCTCCACCTGCTCAGTTGCTACTTGTTGAAGAAAATCACAGAACCAGACTGATTAATTTTAAATTGATGCTTTAACCTTAAATTCTGGATAATAAACCTCAAACGAACACTTGGCAATGGCCATGAATTCTACTGTGCGTCCATACTGAGAATACTTATCTGACTCCACACCATCTGTTCTCTCTTCCAACTTCCCACATCCTCCCTCTTCTTCTCAATGAATTACATTGTCTTATTATTAAGAAAGTAGGGTCCAGAAATCCTAGTCTGGGTACATATCCAAAGAAAATGAACTCAGTATGTCAAAGATGTATCTGCACTTCCATGTCTACTGCAGCATTATCCACATTAGCCAAGATATGGAACCCAGCTAAATGTCCATCAGTAGATGACTGGTTAAGGAAAATGTGATACATATACATAATGTGATATGATTCAGCCTTTAAAAAGAAGGAAATTTGGTCATTTGGGAAAACATGGCTAAACCTGGAGGACATTATGTTAAGTGAAATAAGGCAAGCACAGACAGACACATACTGCTTGATCTCACTTAGCTCATAGAAGCAGAGAGTAGAATGGTGATTACTGGGTGGTGGGGCACGGGGGATTGCTGAGGGAAATATCGGTCAAAGGGCAGAAAAATTTAGGATAAATAATTTCAAGAGATCTGTTGTACAACATGGTGACTACAGTTAATAACTGTGAATTCTTGAAAATTGCTAACTGAACAGATTTCAAGTGTTCTCATAAATATGTGAGGTAGTGCACATATTAGCTGACTTAGACATTTCATGATATAAACATATTTCAAAACATGTACACAATAAATACATGTAATTTTTTATCAGTGAAAAACAAATTTTAAGAAAGAAAATAAAATCTCTCAGTCAGGCATGGTGGCTCATGCCTGTAATCGCAGCACTTTGGGAGGCCAAGGTGGGCATATCACTTGAGGTCAGAAGTTTGAGACCAGCCTGGCCAACATGGCGAAATCTCATCTCTACTAAAAACAAAAAAAATAAGCTGGGCAAGGTGGTACGCACCTACTTGGGAGGCTGAGGCAGAAGAATCACTTGCACCGGGGTGGCAGAGGCTGCAGTGAGCCAAGATGGCACCACTGAATTCCAGCCTGGGCAACAAGAACAAAATTCTGTCTCAAAAAAGAAAAACAGCAACAAAAATCTCTCAGAGCAGATAGACTGATTTTCCTGTCAATCTTCCCTATAAGTCTACCCTACCTATGCACATCAGAGGCCAGTTCCTGTATGTGTGCTCTGTGTTCTACACCGTCTCCTTCTGAGGGACTTTATCCCTTCCATGAGTCTCTCTCGCTTCTGTGTTATCAATTTCTTCTTTTTTACTGTATCAGTCTCTCAGTGTACAAACAGGCTCCAGTGTCTTCCACCTTTAAGAAAAATACCTTACATTCCCCAGTCCCACATTTCCTTCCAAATGTGTCATTTCTTAGCTGTGATTTATACTGACTTATGGAACCAGTTGTCTAAATCTGGGCTGTCTACTTCCTCACCTATTTCCCCTTCAAGTCTTCCCAATTTGACTTCTTTCACTGCTACTCTACTGAAAACTGTTCTCAGACCTATTTGGCACCTGCATAGGTACAGCTGAAGAGGTTTGGAGAAAAACACACATGTTGATGGACTTCACTTTAAATTCGTGATCACCAACTGCTAGCAGGTCCTTAATGCTGCCCAGGACTTAGACTCCATTTCCCTCATTTATTTGCCCTCTAAGTCTCCTGACTATTTCATGGTTTCTCTTTTCCCCTTGGAACTTCAGCACCTTCCCATTCTTACTCTTGCTGATGACTTTGCTTCCTTTTTACTTTCTTGTTTTACAGAAGACTGAAATAATCTAGGAGACATCCACAGGTGCATACAGCTGAATAGACTCATTAACTTGAGTCTGTCCAATGTTCTGTTAACTCAGGTGTCCATGGGCCTGGCTAAGGTCAGCTGCTTTATTTGTGTACTAGATCCCATCTTCTCTTGCCTAGTCGTTCACACGGCCCTGGCAATTCTGCCTTTTCATCTCTTCTCATCAGTGCTTCCCCCTCTGTGTGATTATTCCCAGCAGCCTTCAACCATGCATCACTTCTTCCATTAAAGATGACAGCAAAAAAAACTTCTCTTGAATTGCTTGAACCAGGGAGGCAGAGGTTGCAGTGAGCTGAGATTGTGCTCCTGCACTCCACCCAGGGTCACAGAGCAAGACTCTGTCTCAAAACAACAAACACACACACACACACACACACACACACACACACACACACACACAGAAAACCCACAAAAACTTATCTTGGCCTCATTCCTCCTCCAGTTGCCACTCCATTTCTCTTCTTCCTTTACACCAAGCTGCTTTGAAAGAGTAGGCTACACTCCATGTCTCCAGTTTTGCTCTTCTCGTTGTCTCTTCAATGTATTCCAATCAGACTTTCTTCCCACTACTCCAAAACTGGTTTTTATGAGGTCGATGACTGGCCTCTAAGTTGTTCCATCCAAATGGTGTTCTTACTTGACATCACCCGAGTATCTATTTTATCATGCTCTTCTCCCTGAAACACTTGCTTCACCTGCCAAGCAAAACCTCATGCTTGCCTAGCTTTCCATCTGCCTCTCTGGGAGCTCCTGTGGGACTCCCTTTCTGGTTCTTCTTTATTGCCCTGACCTTAGATACTGAGGAAGTCCTGGGGTGAGCACAGGAACCTTGTCCCTTTGCATTTCACACTTGCTGTCTTGGTGGCCTCATCCAGCCTCATGGCTTTAAATTTCATATTATGTGCTCTGATTACTTCCAATTTCATATCATATTCTGGACCTCTTCCCTGAACTCCAGATTCATTTATGTGTCCAAATGCCTATTTAACTTCTCCACAGGGACATTTAATAAGCATTTCAAACTTAGTAAGCCCAAAATGGATCTCTTTATTTTCTCCCCTAAAACCTGCTTCTCCTGCAATCTTCCTTGTCTCAAGAAATGACCCCATTTTTTGAGTTTCTCAGACAAAAACTCTTGAAGTCATTCTTTTTCTCTCTCATGCCCTCCACCCAATTCATTGGCAAGTGCTGTTGGCTTTACCTTCAAAGTATTTCCAGAGTTCAACCACTTTTTTTTTTTTTTTTTGAGATGGAGTCTTGTTCTGTTGCCCAGGCTGGAGTGTAATGGCATGATCTCAGCTTACTGAAACCTCCCCCTCCTGGGTTCAAGCAATTCTCCTGCCTCTGCCTCCCTCACGAGTAGCTGGGGTTATAGGTGCCCACCACTGGACCAAGCTAATTTTTTATTTTTAGTAGAGATGGGGTTTTTCCATGTTGACCAGGCTGGTCTCAAACTCCTGACCTCAAGTGATCTGACCACCTCGGCCTCGCAAAGTGCCGGAATTACAGATGTGAACCACTGCGCCCGGCTGAGTTCAACCACTCTTATGAATTCACTGTTATTATCCTGGTGAAACCATCATCATGTTTTGCCTAGATTATGAGGAAGAGCTTCCTAACTGGTCTCTCTGCTTCTGTTCTTGCTTCCTGTATAGTCTATTGTTAACACAGTAACCAGAGCGACCCACTTAAAACCTGTCAGATCATGTAAATCTTCTGTTCGCAACTTTCCAATGTCTTTTCCATCATTCAGAATAAGAGTCATAAAGTTCACATGGTGCCTGTGAAACCCCAGCCATGCTGAACCTGTTCTCCGTCTTTGTTCCAGATACTCCCTCCTCGCTTCCTCCTCTTCTAGCACTGTGGCCTCCATGCTATTCTTTCATGTGCCAAACACATTCTTGCCTCAGGGCCTTTTCAACTATTTTTCCTTCTGTCTGGAATGCTTTTCCCCATATATCTGCATGGCTCATCCCTCACTTGAAGGTTTTACTGAAATGTCAAGTTTCTGCTTTTCAAGCCTGTGGAAAATGACCCCCCATCCCGCAGACACACTTCCTTTCCCCTCTGTCAGCTCTACTTTTCACCATAGCACTTACCACTATTTTGCATACTATATCTTTTATTTATTTCTCTTACGATCTTTCTCTCCCATTGGAAGGCAAGCTCCATAGGATGGGAATTTTTAAATATTTCATTCACCACAATATCTTCAGTGCCCAGAACAGTGCTTGGTGCCAAATAGATATTTGCTTGATGCATAAGTGTACTCTGCTAAATGCTGTTAAGAGTTGAGTAAGATAAGGACATAGAAGGTCTAAAAATTTTAGCTGCATAGGTGTAGGTACTGAATAAGCAGATAGTCAGATTTAATCAGGGCTTGTTTTAGCCTAGCAACCACTTCATTTTCCCAGTTCCTCACTTATTACAGGTAAGACTTTGGAGAAGTTAACACCCTTGTGTCTCAATTTCCAACCATAAACAGAGAATCATAAAGTATCTATCCTCCATTAAATAGGAGGGTAGATGTTAATACATGTGAAGTATTTAGAACAACATCTAGGACAATTAACAGTGCTCAATACATGCCATCGATCATCAGCCTTGTTGTACCAGGGATTATTGTTAAAGCACTCTTCCCTCTGCTTCCACACACCACGTTTCTGATTTTCTCCTACCTGATTGGTTCTTCCTCCCTTATCAGATCACTGAATATTAGAGTGGGCCCTAGGGCTCAGCGCTGGATGCTCTTCTTTCCTTTAAAGCTCTCTCTCCCTAGATGATTGTGATGGTTAATACTGAGTGTCAACTTGATTGGATCGAAAGATGAAAAGTATTGATCCTGGGTTTGTCTGTGAGGTGTTGCCAAAGGAGATTAACATTTGAGTCAGTGGGCTTAGTAAGGCAGACCCATCCTTATTCTGGGTGGGTACCATCTAATCAGCTTCCAGTGAATATAAAGTAGGCAGAAAAATGTGAAAGGGCTGGACTGGCCTAGCCTCCCAGCCTACATCTTCCTCCTGTGCTGGATGCTTCCTGCCCTCAAACATCGAACTCAAAGTTCTTCAGTTTGGGACT
Source organism: Cebus imitator (assembly GCF_001604975.1). Taxonomy (NCBI): domain Eukaryota; kingdom Metazoa; phylum Chordata; class Mammalia; order Primates; family Cebidae; genus Cebus; species Cebus imitator. The sequence goes on along the minus strand of NW_016107782.1, from coordinate 658,192 downwards.
CGGATGGGCTCTCCTTGCTCCTCAGCTTGCAAATGGCCTATTGTGGGACCTTGTAATCATGTGAGTTAATAAAGTCATAGATATATGGGGAGATATATATATATATATATACACACACACTCCTATTAGTTCCTTCCCTCTAGAGAACGCTGACTAATACAATGATTTCATCTAGTCTCTCAATCTCTAACACCATTTATGCTGGTGACTTTCAAATTTGTGTCTCCATTCCAGGCCTCTTTCCCTTCACTTTAGTATTTCCTAACACTTTATTGGTTTTACCACGAGGGTGTTTCACAAGCATGTGTTTAAATCAATATGTTTGTGGTGGTTTTTAAAAATGGCCACACATTCTCTGGTATTTTTCTTTTCCTCCCTTTGAGTGTGGGCCGGACCTAGTCACTTGCTTCTAAAGAACAGACTATGTGTGACTTCCAAGGCTAGGTGGAAAAAGCATTTTGGTTTCCTCTGTCTTTTAGGTTCTTCACTCTGAAGGACCAATTGCTCTGCCCTAAAGACACTCAGGCAGCCCTATAGAGAAGTCCATGTGTAACTCTCTTGCTTATAGCCAGTGAGGAATTGAGGCCATGAGAGTGCAAGTGACCCTCTCACCCCAGTCAAGCCTTCAGATGACAGCAGTTGTAGCTGATGCCTTGATGGCAACCTACTGACAGCCCTGAACTACTGAGCTAAAATGCTTCAGAGTATCTGCCTTACAGAACTGTGATCAAATACATGCTATTTTAAGTGCTTAAGTTTAGCGGTACTTTGCTATGTGCTAAAATCTCCAACTATGATTATGGATTTGCCTATTTCTCCTTTTAATTCTGTTGATGATGTTGCTTTATGTGTTTTGAAGTCTTCATTTTCTTTCTTTCCTCCCCACAATATCTAAAGCATGCCATGGTGTGTCCTGTCTCAGGGCCTTTGCACTGGCCAGTCCCAGACCAGAATGCTTTACATCTGGCTTTTCCTGTGGCTGGCGTTTTGTTCTCCATCAGGGTCGGTTCATTTGTTATCTTACCAGCAATGTCTTCCTGACTATTATTCCTAAAATAAACATCTGCCACTCCCCAACCCCTCTCTATCCCATTACTCTGCCTATGTTCTTCATGGCAATGATTACGATCTGTAACTATATTGTTAATTCATTTACTTGCTCCCCTCATTGTCCGAGTCCATCACTAAAATGTAAACTCCGTAAGAGAAGGGGACCTGATTATTCTTACTCCCATTTCTAAGGCCTGGAAAAGTCCCTGCCACAAAAAAGAAGCTTAATAAATCTTTGTTGAGTGAGAGAATGATACAGAACAAAGTGAGTGAGATAAAATTCTCTCTTCTTGGACCAAGTCACCACTGGATTCCCATAAGCCATTAGACAGTGGAGTGCAGCAATGAACAGTTGAGTCCTAGCAGCTGGTAGGCCTTCACCTGGATGACTTAGCACTGCAATCTTTCCTTTCTGACATGCTTTCTATAGTGTTAAAGGAATTCTGCAGAAATCTTCCAAGTTTAGTGTGGATATGGGTATTTTCATAAAGTAGATAATGAAATTCCACCTAATGATAGAATAAGCCCAGCAAAGGCAATGCATAACTATAACTTCTACTCAAAAAGATACACAGAGAGATGAATGTCCACTTAAGAGAAAATCAACTCATTTTGTATAACCAGCTTTTATGAGCAATCTCTAAACCTCTTAAGTAACCAGATTTTAAACATGTGATCTTATTTCCTAGTTCCCCATCCACATACATAGAGACTTCCTGGAAAGAAAGGTACAAGTAGAGAATGCCAGACACACTACAGATTGCCAGAATTACTTATTTGATTTTCCAGCGGCATCAATGTGACAGCTTGATCCAAGATCCCAGGACTTACTCAACAGAAAAAACAGAGACTAGCCTTTGGTAATTCATTGGCTTAGATATAAATCAATGATGCCAGGGGAATGGAGCCTTTTTTTCCCCCTAAAATATTGATCAATTGTCCTTCACTAAGATAAATTGACCTAATAAAAGAGACATAGAAATTGATCCTGAACCCAACTTTGTTGTGCATGAGTCTCTTGACAGCCATGAAAAAAAAAATCAATTTATGTATGGTTAAAAAGAAATAAAAAATTAACATAAATGAAAATAGAAAAATAGAATCCTACCTACCCAGTTGCATTTTGGGATATTTCTTCCCATACATGTCTGGCTTAACAAAGTTTTAAAGCTTCTCTGCCTAGAGGTAAAATAAGTTTTCAACTTCCTGTCTGTGTTACACAAAAGGATGTCTTAGATCCTCTGATCTTCCCAAGGAGATGACCCCGCCTAAATCTCCAGGGAAAGTCCTTTTGTCTTAGATTCCAAGCCTCCCCTTTTGCAATTTCCCTCTGACCTTACCTTGAGACATCTTCTTCCTCTCTCTCAAGCTTCCTGTACTCCTTCACTTCCTTCCTCTCCCTTCCCTGGACCCCTCCCTAGTCAGACCTGCTCTTGAATAAACACATGTATCCTGAAGTGTTATTGATCGATTATACTAATTGTGTTATTTTGAGGCATTTTACATTTTATCAGTAAATAAATCTCCTTTGTGGTTAAAGTCATCAAAATATAATTTGACTTGTGAAATTTTATTCACTAGCCCTCTTGAGGAAATTATGGCATGTAGGAATTATATGAGCTTTAGAGCAAGCAGGCTTGGGTAGATCATCTGTTCTGCCAATTAACAACTAAGTGACCCTATGTAGATTATGGAACTTCACTGAACCTCTTTAAAATGGAAATTGTAATGTCTATTCCACAGGGTTTCTGAGAGGATTAGATCAAATAACATATGGAGACATTCTAGCACAAATCCTGACACATAGTTGGCGTTCAGATGAGTCTCCCTCCTCTACGTTTCTTTATATCATCTGACATGGGTTCATGACATTTCTTAAAACCTATGGCAAGCCTTTCCCCATTACTTAGAGCTCATTAAGAAGAAGGTGGGTTGCAACTAGACTGACAACTTCAGTAGGCAAGAAACTGGATAAAATTCTGTAGCAATGGTTGCTGAAGGACTTAATTTGAGAGGCACAGGTGATTCTGGGGCAACTGTCAGCAATTGGGACCTTCCTCTACTCTGTTAATGATAAGAGTTGTAGAAGATCCCATTGGGTGGCTAAGCCACAGTAATGAGTAACCAAATAGAAAGCTCAAGGATTCCATGTATTGAAAAATCTTTGTGTCACATCTTCACTGGACAAAGATGAATACAACATACCAAGAAGCTACATAGAAGGATAATATGGTGTGGCCATTAAGAAAAAGGCCAACTCTTCAGTGTGATGGCCATTCCATAGCTGGCTGGTAAAGTGTTAGAACAAGGGTCTAGGGAGTGTGGCTGTGTCAAATCAAGAGTGACTTCTCAGGCCTGACTGAGGAGTTTGTACATTGCTTTGTAGATAGCAGTCACTGAAGAATTTTGAGTTTGAGAATATGATAGTAGCACAAAGAAACGTTATTTAAGAAGGCTGGCCTGGATGAATAAAAACCAGTTAAGATACTATTGAAATAATTAAAGCAAGAAGGGAGAATGAACTAAGAGAAGGGAGAAGAACTAAGACATTGGCAGTGAGAATTGACAGGGACAGTTTCAATAATTATTAGGAGGTAGAATTAAGAGGTCAAAGTGACTTCTGAACTGTATTCCAGGGAGTAGAAGGACTAAAATGTTTCTGTTTTAGCTGCTAGGATGGATAGTAATGCTATCTGAAGAAAATGAGGATATCAAAAATGGAACAGTTTTGTGGAAAAGACAAGTTCAGATTGGGATGCTTTCAGTTTGAGACACTTAATGGGCCACCCTGTGGACGATGCTCAATACACGGTTGGATTTGTGAATTAAGAGCTCAAGAAAGGACTGGCTTGGAAAAACAGTATCAAGAGTCATCAGCCTGCTGGTGGTGGTTGATGTCGTAAGATTCAATTAAATCATCTAGGAAGAATATTTAGAGGAAAAAAGGGAGTAAGTAGACTCTCCTATATCACTAATGTTTTGGCGGCAGACAAAAGTAGAGGGGTGTGAGAACACACTGAGAAGTCCTTACAGAACCAGGTTGAGAATAGAGATAAATTAATGTCGTAAAAGTAAAAAAAGAAAAAAAAAAAGACAAGAAAGGACACCTGGGCAGCAATGTTAATGCTGCACAGAGGTCAAGTACAATAAGGACCAAGAAGCATCCTCTGCAGCTAACAAGGCCACATCCACAGCTGAAAGAGTCTTGTGGATGGATAAATTCAAGAAGGGACCCTAACCTGTGAGTGACCTGTCATAGGTACAACTTACCAAAACAGAGACTCAGGAACAAGAACCAGTAAGATGCTCAGAAACACAAGTTGGTGGCAAAGATGAGGCTGGTCTCAGAGACCAGGAGAGAGCATATTTATCAAACAGATGTTCAAGGTTGGGGGTCAGTGAAGAGCATAGGTGAATCGACACCAAGCCCCAGACTTACTTAAATATATTACTAGTATAGGGCCAAACTTACGGGTGACAGTCAAATGACAGGAGCTTTTGGGGAGCCACCTTTTCTACTTAAGTCATTTATTTGCATCTTAGGTTAGTCAGTGAAATTTGGATTGAAAGTACAATAAACCCAACTCAGACTAACTAAAGTAAAAAAGGGGACAATACTGGAAGAAAATGACATATCTCATAATTAAAAGATTGAACAGGCCGGGCGCGGTGGCTCAAGCCTGTAATCCCAGCACTTTGGGAGGCCGAGGCGGGTGGATCACGAGGTCAAGATATCAAGACCATCCTGGTCAACATGGTGAAACCCCGTCTCTACTAAAAATACAAAAAAAATTAGCTGGGCATGGTGGCGCGTGCCTGTAATCCCAGCTACTCAGGAGGCTGAGGCAGGAGAATTGCCTGAACCCGGGAGGCGGAGGTTGCGGTGAGCCGAGATTGCGCCATTGCACTCCAGCCTGGGTAACAAGAGTGAAAACTCTGTCTCAAAAAAAAAAAAAAAAAAAAAAAAAAAAAAAAAAAAAAAAAAAGATTGAACAATGAAATCACAGAAACAATGGTATGCAGTTAAGCATCGGGAAAATGGAAACTAGAAAGTCAAGTCCTGCCAGAATCCTCTTTCTCAATTTCTCCTCACCTCTTCTTTTCTTCATTTTAACTTCATTCTTTCTACATAAACCACTTCCTGACAATAGTACCCAAATTTATATCTTATTAGGGAGAGCCAGTTCTAAAAATACCTCAGGGGTGACTTGATTGGGTCTGGTACCACCTGTGATGGCTGAAGAACGACCAGGAATCACATTTCTGGAAGGAGCAAAGCAGGGAGGAACACTGTACAGAAAAGAGGGGTGGAAAGAGCTGGGTTGACAAAGCAATTGATGCCCTGTCTGCACATTCAACTTCAAAGAGGATTGAGGGTGTATTAATAGTGTGACCAGATGTCCTCATTTGTCTGGGAAGTCCCTTTTTACACCTGTTGTCCTGGTACAATTATTAATAGCACCCTTATCACTTTCAAAAAATGTCCAGATTTGGAAGATAAATTATGCAGTTGTCTTATTTATTGGAACTCTGAACTGGCCAAAATAGTGGAGAGAATGAGGCTTGGCAGGGACAGGGAGCTGTATATGACAGACCATGACCTCCTTTAGGGTAGCTTATTCTTCACAGGGGTGCCTGAGTACCCAGAACATAACATGCACTCAGAAAATGTTGCACTAAGAATCCAATGTTGGGAAAAAAAGACTCTAATGTTATAAAAGGGGTTTTCTCCCCCAAAGTGTTTTATAAAGTCATATATGACACATTTTCCCAACTCTGTATAGTATTATAGAGGACATTTAGACTAATAGTATCATAGAATCTCAGGGCTACCAGGAAATTTTAAATATTCTTAGCTCAACTCCTCTCTAATTAGGTAGTAAACCTGTGAGCACAGCACTTATGTCAGTTTTGTTCAGTAAATCCTGGATACCCAGGAGCTGGCAAGTATAGGCATTGAATAAACACTTGGTTCTGTTTTCAGTGCTTGCTTTTCTTCAGTCACATTTCCATCATAAGGACATCTGATAGAGGACGACTAATATGGGAGGCTTCATGCTTCATAAAACAGCCTTCCAGTCTCTGTATGAGAAAGTCCTTTCTGCAGTGAGCTGAAATCTGACTCCCTGTAATTTTCACATGTCCTTGTTTCTCTGCTTCTGAGGCTAACTCTTCTTCCACAGCACAATCTTTAGTCTTCCTTAACCACGGTTTCCTTTTCACTTCTGATGTGGTTTTCAGATCCTTTGCTATCCTCATCACTTTTGGATATATTCAGTTTGTCCAAAGACCTTGCTATGTCTTGAATGTCCCCTCCAAAACTCATGTTGAAACTTAATTCCCAAAATGGTAGTATTGAGAGGTAGGGCCTTTAAGAAGTGATTGGATTTTGAGGGCTCTGCCCTCATGAATGGATTAACTCACTCATGGATTAATAGGCTGATAGATTGATGGGCTATCATGGGAAGGAATCTGGTGGCTTTATAAGAAGAGAGAGACCTGAGTTAGCATGGTAGCACACTCAGCCCCCTCACCAGGCACTGCCTCAGGATGCTAGAGTCCCCTCCAGGAAGAAGGCTCTCGCCACACATACCCCATTAAACTTGGACTTCCCAGCCTCCGTAACTGTAAAAAATACATTTCTTTCCTTTAGAAATGACCCAGTTTCAAGTGTTTTGTTATAAGCAACAGAAAATGGATTAAGATAGAACTCCAGGCAGAGTTCAAAGATGTGTTTTGACCATGATGAAAAAAAAAAAAAAAAAAGGCAATCTGACAACCTTCCTTCGAGAAAATTGTTTTATTAATATTAAGCAAATTTGTTTGTTAATATTAAGCAAAGTTGATTGTTCAGACTTTTTAAGCCGTGTCTTACTACTGACTCATGTAGTGTCTCATTAATTATTTTTAATTAGGTACAGCCTCAGTGTTTGAAGTTTGAGTGGAAAGAGACTCAGAGTTTTACATATATTTCTGCCAAGTCAGATCTGCTCTATCACTTCTTATACCATCAGCGTATTGAATTGTTAGAGCCTTGAATTTATGCCTGTTAAATACCACAGCAACACGCTTTATAAGAGTTTCAAATGTTTTTGCACCATAGCTTTGATATTAGAATCTTTTTTGATTGTCTCATCTTGTTGTTGTCCTCATACCTAATGGGTCAAGTACACTTGAAAGAAAGTGGCAATCCCCATGATTTAATGAGCCAGGGTCTCTTAAAAAACAGTTTCACAGATTTAGTACCCTGGTAGGTAACCAACATGTTACAAAGCAGCACATCTCAAACAAAAAGAAAATTTTGCAAAATTTCAAACTGTTCTGCCCCAACTGAGCTGCCTTCTAAGATATTTCCTGATCACAAGTAGGTGTAGACAGACAGGATAACCATCTGTCCAGGATGTTTTACTGGGAATTCCTGCACTGGGTGGGACTTTAGACCAGATTATCTCCAAAGATATTTTCAGCTCATAGATTCCATGTACAGTACACATTTACTATTAATAGCCTGCATTGGATTTTTTTTTTCATCCCATAGCTGAAAGGACATTACATTTTCCCATGAACTAGTTATAATTACCCACATGATGGTGTTTAGGGGATAGATTTTTGGAAATTTTAAACCACTCTATGTTTCTGATATGTTTCATTTAAGTAGGTATTAGGTTTTGTCTTAATAAGGAAAAATGAAGGCTGAATTTTTATTTGTTGTTAAATACACATTAACAATTACAATCATTGGTATGTACACAATGATTTGCTGGTTAAGAGCACAACCTGTCTTGCTTTTCATCAAATTTACTCATCCATCTCTACTCTCATCTATCAATTCATCTGATCCTCCATCCTAGTTAATATAAATTATGGCTCTTCTGAAATAGCTAGTAATTGTGCAACTGGCTTGGAAAGTTGTAGCCCCCAAACCTAGATTGTCATCTTACAGTCTAAGAAACTGCTTTGAGGGTAGAAGGAAAAAGGAAATTACAAATATTAAAACTCCACTAAGAAAAACGCCAAATTCTAGCCTATTTATGATGTGCTCTAATGCAGAACTCAGAACTTTTCCAGATGAGCATACATTTAATTAAATGTAACTTTTGAGTTCTCTAGGGGATTATTAGGGTGGTCTGGCTGTCTTTGAGAAGCAGAAATGGATTCCTATGTTATCACTTAGGGAAAGACATTCCAGAAATTTCAGACAGGTGATAAATGAAGCAAAGGTGATATTTAAATTGAGGGAAAGAATGAATGGCTCTTTGCAGATCTTATTTCTGGGGTCAATATGGTAAGAGCATTTAGAGATGTATGTGTCTTATTTTTTTTTTTTTAATTTTAAGTATATAGCTTTCCTGTCTAGAAAATGCTAATGAGCTCAACTTGAAAGATAATTCACTTTGTTTAATTTCAATTAAATAACCCTTCTAGCTATAATTTTTTTCTAATTATGGGGTCCCATTTTACATAACCAATTTGAAGCATCTCTGATTCAGCTCTGAACTCTAGTTTGTACTGTTTTCCACTTCTCCACTCCAGTTTTGCTAGTTCACTCTAGTTTGACATTGAGAAATGGAATCAGTCCACTGGAACAATTCTCATTCTTACAGGAAACTCTGATGACACTCAGAGTGCTCTTCATTGGGTGCGATGGTGAAGAATCTTAACAGAACTCTTGGACTTATGTGTGGAAAAGTTTTAGCCATGTTACAATGATGGCCAGGGATCTATTAACATTTCACTGATTTTAGGACATATTGTCCTTTCATGGAAGACTATGGAAATTCAAGGGGTCTTTCTAGAATCATTTGAAGTTTTCTTTCTGTTGGCATTTTTCTTACCGAGGTCACAGCTAATTAGTAGCCTACCTCTTTTAGAAGGGGAATTTCTTTCTTTTCTTCACTAGCAGCCAATAGAACCTCTTTGGGTAGTAGCTGATAAAACAATCTCTTCTTTAATGATAGTTTGTATTCTGATTGTACTTATGAGGTTTGTAGGTTATGATTGAAATTAAAATACAATAAACAGAATAAATGTAATACATTAGCAACCATGCAAAACAGGAGCCACAAGTGATATTGATTTCTGTGTGCTAAAACTCCATAGTAAATTAGTGTAACATAATTACAGTAATCTTACGATGTTCTGCCATACAATGGCATCTCCAACTATATGATCTCCTTCTGTCACTAGGGTTTATTTCTAGTGCTTCTCATTTTCCAGAATAACAAAATGAAGGTGTTTAGCAGCATTTCTGCTGGGCTTGGATGCAGTGTTTTGTAAATTTTTTTTCATCCACATTCATAATTGGGCTAAATCAGAGAAACAAGGAACTTGACATTCTACTAGAGAAGAGCTAAACTGAATATAAAGATTGAGTATTAATGTGTCTGTAGTCTTTTCTTTGACAAGTTAAGCGGACTTTCGTAGACAGCAGGAAGGATTTAACCTTGGCAGTGTCTTCTGTTCAGAGTGTAGCTAATTTGGAAGTAACAGGCTAAAGGACTTCACCCTTATGGGTTTCTTAATGGAAATCTTCTTTCTTGAATAGAAAATATTACAGCTTGTGGATATAGGTTTCAAAAGGATATGAGTCATGAAGGTTTAACTTACTGTAAAGGGTGGAACCCTTATACCTAGTTTAGAATCAGAGAACTTGTAAAAAAAAAAAAAAATGGCCTTCTTATAGGCTAATTCTCTAGCTACAATTTCTGCAGTGTTTTTGAACAAGATATGACTCTTCTACAGATGACAACTTATCTTTGCACTGTCAGAAAGGCAGCCTGGTTTAGCAGTCATAAATCATGTGTAAGACCTGTAGGCTTTTGTGAGATTAAGCTACTCATGGCCTCCTCAATGTAGTCATGGTCTCTAGCCTATACCCATTCCTCTCTATGCCGTCTTCCTCACCTTCCCCCTGCAGTGCCCTATGGTTGTTCCCCAGCCTCAGGAGTCTGGTTCTCAGAGGCTTTGTTTACACTTCCATTGTAGCATGTGTAACATGACAGCAGGGATCCAGTCATGATATGACGTGGCCATCCAGTCCATGACAGTAGTTTTTGGTCTTGCACTATTATTAGTAAATATTTCTGACCACTCCTCACTAAAATATGTATTCTTATTTTGAAATTATGTAAGGATATTACTATAGTACTGCATTTTATACATAAAAATATATAAATTAAAGAAGATAAAAATTAAAAAACAATGTAACTGGAAAATCTATTATTTGCTTCTATGCACCAAAAGATCATGTTACACATTTCCTGGAATGTCTACACCTCACTTTGGAGATCCTGCATTGTAGTACTGGTTAGTTATGATGTGTCCTCTAACTAGATGTGCAGTTTGTGGTTAACTCAATTTTATATCCATGAAGGTTATCATAGCATCTTGGACATCATAATAACATAATGATCCCTATTTTGAATTCGTTAATAAATTTCTACCTCTGCATCTTTTATTTTTTCATTAGTGCTCCCCTGAAAAATATTTCTCCTTCCCTTCCTTTTCACCTGGCCAAAATCCACCTATCACTCAAAGTCAAGGCCAAGTTTTTTATTTCCTATTAATTCTTTCTTGCCACTCCAAATCTCATGTAATCTTTCTTCTCCCCTATAGAAATTACTGACTTTGCTGTTCACTTATCATATTGCATTGTCTGGTGACAAATCTCAGATGACATTTTCATGCATTTATGTATCTTCCCAGATACATCACAAGCTCTTCTTTATTTCCTTCCCTGTAACTCACTAGCTTCCTTTTGCTGCATTTATATAAAAGTTATTCTATTAATAGTCATTGAACAGATGACAAAGCTATCAATTCACTCAGCTACCCTTTTGACTCAAAATTGTCATAAGTGTGTTTGGCATTTTGTTTTCTCATAGATGTTTAAAAACAGCTGTTCTTCCTCCAGAGCTCCCCACTGGCTATTATTTTCAATACCCAATTTTCAAAAAAAAAAAAAAAAAAAGAATGCTATAAATTGAGGGAAAAAAACTGGAGAACACAATGTAAAAAGCCTCTTAAGCATGCACACATAATTGTGGTTCTGCCGTAACAGAATTAGTGGGTTTTAGACTCCTTGAGACACAATAATGTATATTTTAGACCATCCAGACATATCAAACCAATGCTTTGGAAGCTGATGAAAGAATGAATATACCTGGTTTGTCTTAATTGCTCATAAATGCAAAGCAAAATCACAATGAGATACCATCTCATACCAGTCAGAATAGTATTACTAAAAATTCAAATATAACAGATGCTTGGGAGGTTATGGAGAAAAGGAATGCTTATACTTTGTTGGTGGTAGTGTAAATTAGTTCAGCCATTATAGAAAACAGTGTGACGATTCCTCAAAGACCTAAAAATAAAAACACCATTTCACTTGGCAATACCATTACTAGGTATATACCCAAAGGAGTATAAATTGTTCTATCATGAATGCAATGTTCGATGCAGCACTATTCACAATAACAAAGACATGGAATCAACCTAAATGCCCATCAATGGTAGACTGAATAAAGAAAATATGGTACACATGTACCATGGAATACTATACAACCATAAAAAAGAATGAAATTATGTCCATTGTAGGAACATGGATGGAGCCAGAGGCCATTATCCTTAGCAAACTAAGTAAGAACAAAAACCAAGTACTGCATGTTCTCACTTATAATGAGAGCTAAATGATAAGAACACATGGACACACAGAGGGAAATAACACCCACTGGGGACCATCAGAGGGTAGAGGTTGGGAGGAGGGAGAGGATCAGGAAAAATAACAGTGGGTACTAGGCTTAATACCTGGGTAATAAAATAATCTGTACAACAAACCCCCATGATACAAGTTTACCTGCGTCACAAACCTGCGCAAGTACCCTTGAACTTAAAATAAAGTTAAATGGAAAAACAATAAGAGTTCTAGAGAAGAATGGTGGAGATAATTACACAACAATGTGAATGTACTTGATGTCACTCAACAACAAACTCCCATGACACAAATTTACCTATCAACAAACCTGCACATGTACCCCTAAACTTAAAACCTGAAAAACGAACAAGCAAACAAACAATTGCTCATGCCTTTCTATGTTCAAATGCTCTGTTTAAGGTCTAAATTCCTAAGTTCTGAGGATCCCCTTCATTCAGAATTTGATATTTTCTTTGGGCAGTTCCTTGGATGTGAGCTCTCAACATATGTGATGTATAGGTTAGAAATTCAAGAGCCTTAAATATTGGCAGCCAAACCAAAGGAGCCAGAGTTCATATAAATAAGACTTCAACAAAGTCTTCAACAAAAGTGATCTCTGTCTGATTACATAAGTATGGTAATGAGTTCTGGCTTTAATTCAGGTATACTTTCTGCAACCCTGGTTTACGCTCATATAGAGAAATAAGAAAAGCATTTTTCATCTTAATAAAAATATTTCTAGTGCCCAGAGCCCAGGAATAATTACAATTTCACCTTCATGTTCTAAAACTGTACGATTTCTTTCCATCAAAGGTCTAGTGGCATTTTTTATTCTGTATGGATGGTGCTTAATAAATGCTTGTTGGGTGACTCAGAGTAGAAAGTAAATGTGTTTATTGATGAGGGAATGAGATTCATGTTCTACTAAATATCCCATTTTCCCCTCAGTATGTATCTTGTCAGAGCTTATTAATATATTCCATCTGTTTCTAAAAGGATTTGAAGATTTATTCTTCTACTTTATCCTCACAATTGCCCTCAGAGGTAGGTGGGGCAGGTCTTATCCATCAGTAACCAGATGACAAAAGTGGGCCCAGATAGACCTGCAGATTTCTAGTCTTAGTCTTGGAGATTCTTCACTAAAAGCTGTGTGTGTATGTGTGGGCGGGGGGGGGGGGGCAGAAAAAGAGAAGAAAAAACACAGGTGTGATGTGCTGATGGCATTTAGATGTGCAGCGGGAGGGAAAGCAGGGTTTCTCAACCACAGCACAACCGACGTTTTAGGCTAGATTCCTGCTGTGGGAGGGTGCCCTGTGCACTGTGGCATGTTCAGCACATCCATGGTCTTTATCCAGCAGCAGTTGAATGCCAGTAGCAGGTTCCCTACTGCCCCGTCATGACTTTCAAAAAATGTCTCAAGACATTGCCAAATGTCCCCTAAACAGTCAAGTTGGCCCCCCATTGAGAACTCCTGAGTGAAAGGGAAACAGAAAATGGCTTAGCATTGCCCAATAAACATAGAAGAAGCCAGAATCAGGCCTCTTAATTTGGTCACTTGTTTTGTTAACCATGTATTGAGTTCTTATTATATATATAAGCTATCATAAGTTACTAGACGAGGTATAAAGATTGGCAGGACGTGGCCCATCCCAGGAGAAATTTATGGTCTGGTAAAGAAGGAAAAGGTCGTGTGGACAATTGTGACGGTTGTTTACTGAATGCCTACTGCATGCAAGGTACTGGACTAATTATGTTCCCTCTTATGGCAAGACTCAAATGGGGATAAAATACATAGAAAAAAAAACAGTACTATAAGGATAATTTCTATGCACAAAGAGTTTTCAAACTAATTAGGGGATAAGGGAGAAAAAGGGAAAGAACTAGAAAAGTCTAACATTGAATAGTAAATACAATGTAGCTGCTTTTTAAAGTTATAATAAAATGTGAAATGTGATTCTGAAAGTTACAGGAATTTTCAAAAACAGAGCTAGAGGTATAGGAGAAAGCTTTAAGAATATGGGAGTAGAGGTGGGCTCTGGGGAAGAAATTCTACATCAGAGGAGGAAAGGCATGGGGTGCCCAGATTCAATACTCTTGGATTTTCTCAAACCTACTACATATTTCCACCACATTTTACTCTATTTTATTTGCCATTTTGGTGACCCTAAGTCTGGCTGTTCTTCAGCATCATGATTTTCCCTCTTCTACTGATCTTGATGTTTATTTTTAAAATTCATTTTTAACTTAGATGATGGGTTAATAGGTGCAGCAACATGTATACCTATGTAACAAACTTGTACATTCTGCACGTGTATCCCGGAACTTAGAGTAAAATTTTTAAAAAAATTTTCTTATTACAAAAGCAACATAGAAGATTTAGAAGTGATAATAAAATGAAAATGATAAAATACACATAATCCTACTACCTAGATAAAAACCCTCTTTAGAGTTTATACTCATTAAACTGCTTCATAATCTGTTCTTTTTTGCTTGGCAAAATATTATGAATACATTTCCCCATTTGAATAAATTCACATCTGCAGCACCTTTTAGTGATTGCTTAATATGCCTGCTATTTAGGTATATCCTCATTTTTCAACAACCCTTCTGTTACTGGTCTTATTGCTTTAAACTTCTCTTTATCACAGGGAAGGCTAGAATAATTTTTAGTATAGCTACATTTTCCTTAATTGCTTCCTTAGAGCAATTTCTCAGTAGTTTCCAACATTTTTACCCTCAAGGACTACTTTTATTAGGTCACATGTTTTGAAAGATACAATCTACAAGCTACATTTGGTATGAAAATTTTATTTTACTATTTTTTAATTAATCAAAGACTTCGATAACTACTTATCAAAACTTTGGATCAGCTGAGATTTAGAAAAGAATATTTACTGCATATAATTCCAGCTTAAAGCAAAGACCCTTGATATGAAAGTTAGCCTCTGCAGCCTTATCTTAAGGAACCAGATTCTTTCTGCAAGGTCTTCTATAATATTAAAATTCACTTGCAGACACCCTTTTCCCACAACTGCAGCTGCTTACAGTTAAGGCTGAAAGACCTGAAGTAGGTAAGTTGCTTTGAACTGCAGAAAAGAAATACAGGCATGATTGTCTAATTACATTAAATGTTTACTCTTTTTTCTGTGGCCTGATGGTAGATTTCACGTAATTGCTTTTCATTTGAAAACACCTTGTGCTTGGAATAAATTGCTGGAGAACAAGGTTTTAATCTGATGTGAGTTTCTTTTTGTAAGTGGCCCAAGTAGATTATTTGACAGTCTGTGAACAAGAGTAGCCAAATGTAGGGAGTCCTGAAATTACCCTTCAAATGTGTATTCATGTATACAACCTATTCTGTCCCTTGCCAGAGAGTGGCAGCTGCAGGGCTAATCTATAGAAAAGCTGAAAACCTCACTCATTTCCAAAACTGAATTCACTTTGGCCATTGCTGCTTGTCAGTTACATGGCTTTGTTTAATGGTATGATGTCCAGAATAGCTCCTTGGAACCAAATACGAGGGAAAGAACTTCAGTGCTTACTTGGACATTCTAAATTTAGATCATTTTCTAACTGTTTACTGCCAGTGGGTTAAATGGTTTGGCTCCTGGACTGAGGTTTGGGTTACAGAATTCTTAGGCGGGTCCCTTTTTGCAGCATTCTGAATTCAGATTAGGCTTTGCAGTGGCTGTGCATACGCACGATGGTGGTGGTGGTGGAATGGTTCCCAGGACTGTTCCAGCATTCATTTCAGGCCAGATTTTTCAGTGTGGGTCTTCTATATGATGGTGAGTCAGGCTGTGCAGTGGCAGAGAGTGTCGGTGTTGAGCAGTCTGAACTGGAGCTGTGATTGGAGGCTTGCCAGGATGTCTGATGACACAGTATCTGCCATGCTGGGGGCATTTTACACCTAGCATCTAGCTATTAATTTGTTAACATTTTGGGAAACGTTTGAAATTGCACTGTAATCCTGCTGTTTCTTAGACAGTAAATCCCAGCATAGAGTGGGCTGCTGATTTCCTGTTGAAGGGATCTTAAGCCTTGAGACAGCCAAAGAAATTCATTTAGGCAGCCCAGTCACCTAGAAAGCAGGCTTACTGCGTGGGCTCTATGAATGGCACAGAGTGAGACTTCTTGTTCTAGAATTGGTAAGGGACCATAACAAAGGTAGAGTCGAGTTAGAGAGGGCTTAGACACTCACATCCAGATTTCTGCCAATGCACTCTGGGGTCCCTTGGAGCGGTGGCTGCCTAGGGCAGTAAGCCTCTGGGCTTTGCCTATATCTGAATTCCATTATGATATCTAAAACCTTTTGTTTAGTAAAAAGAATTTTGTTGCAAATATTTGAAATAACAAAAATAAACAAAAGCTTTCAAAACTCAGATATGAAATAGCCAGTAAGTATACACGGACAGAAAATGAGGTCAAGAAGTGTCAAAAAAAAAAAAAAATTCACTTACGTTCAAGGACTGTAAGTTCAAGGACCACCATTGGACCTAAACCTCAGCTGCTTTTTGTCCACAACTCTCTTTGCCACCTTTTCCCCCCTCCTCCCTCCTCTGCCTTCCTCTTCATCACCTTCCCCCTCTTATTCTTTTTCTTATTTCTCTTTCTCTTCATCCTTACCCTTACCTTCATCTTTGGTTCACTGTCCCTGTCCCTCTCATTTTTTCCTCTGCCTTCTTTATTTTCTATCTATATTTTTATTGTTGGCTAAGGCAGAAATAATTAGCTAAATTGCTGTGTGATATTTATGTAGACAAAGATTTAGCCATTTCTCCTAACTTAATGCCAGTTCATCTTAGCTCTAGCTAGCGCTTGAATCTAAGGATATTTTGAACTCAGATTTTTCATATCAGCTTTCCTTTTTCCTTCTTTGACCCATTCTAAGAAGTGTTTGGTTTGAGGATTTTCTTATAATAAAACTTGACTGATTTTCAAGATACTCATAGACTCACACACAGCTCCCTGACTTAGTAATAGCTGGCAGGTTGCTAGCTGAGAGTCAATCTCTCCTCCCTATTGTCATTTCATACCAAGGACATTACCTGGAGATTTTTACAAATGAAATTGGAAGAAATAAAAAGTACCCTTCCTAATGACAAATGGTCAAGAGAAAATGACAAGGTGGGGCTGAGTATATACTGAATACTTTACTGATCCTAAGCCAAGCAGAGCCATTAAAAAATAGTTCCCATGGCATTTCTGGCCTGACCAGAAACAGTTATACAAGTCATGGGAAAATGTCTCTTCTCATGAAATGCCCCAACTGAGTTCACATTATCTGAAGCTGTGATTCTCAAATCTGGGATCACCAGGACACTTTCAGCAAAGCCTGTGTAAGTGTCAACCGGCAGCCCTGTCTCCCTCTGAACTGTTTGTTCTGATAGACAGGGGTCTCCCCCAGGTGACCCCATTTCCTCCCCTTTCTCCTCCCCCTTCCATGCTGGAAAAATCTCACTCTCTGGTTGTTTGTGCTTTTTTTCTTCTCTCCTTTCTACCAGTGACTGCTGTTACGGATTGAATCATAGCACTGCCAAATTCATATATTGAAGCCCCAGCCCCCAGTGTAACTATAGTTGGTGACAGGTCCTTAAGGGAAGTAATTAAGGTTAAATGAGGTCATAAGGGTAAGGCCCTAATCCAATAGGACTGGAGCCCTTACAAGAAAAGGAAGAAACACTGGAGATCTTTCTCTGCGCTCACACAGAGAGGAGGTCATGTGAGAACACAGGGAGCAGACAGCCATCTGCAAACCAAGAAGAGGCCTCAGCAGATACCAACCCTGCTGGTACCTAGGTCTTAGATTTGTAGCCTCCAGAACTCTGAGAAAATAGATATATGTTGTTTCTGCTTAATATCTGTGGTATTGTTATGGCAGCCCAAGCTGACTGATACAGCTACTTAGCAAAAATGTCATGTGAACATTCCTAAGCCACTAGAATCTACTATTTCTTTGGTAGGTTCAGATAGATAAAAAGGTGTTAGTTGGGCATGATGGCACATACCTGTAGTCTCAGCCACTTGAAATGCTGAGGTGGAAGGATCACTTGAGCCCAGGAGTTCAAGTTCACTCTGGGCAGCACGGCAAGACCCCCTCTCTCTCTCAAAGTAAATACATAAATATATAACATTTCCTATCTCTTAAAAAATAATTGTCTCTGATCCAGAAGTCTGAAAAAACAACAAAAGAGCTGTTAATGCTTCCTGGGGCTGCATGCCTGCCTAGATGTGGGAGGTTTTGCGTGTTTGTGTGTGTGTGCATACCTGTGTGTGTTTGCATGTAACAGTCACATACAACCTCATATATATTTGTTTCTACAATAGCTAACTTTAGTTGAGCACTTACTATGTATGACACACTGTAAGTACTTCACATACATTACCTCATAATCCTCACACTAACCCTCTGAGGAAGATGCTCTTATTTCCGTTATTTATTTTAATTTTATTTTAAAATTTCAGCTCTTTTCATTTTGTTTGTTTCCTTCATTTTTTTGGTATCGTCTTTTGACTAACATCTCACAATTATTTCCTTTATTTAATTGTACAGGAAACCCATATTTAAAGAGGTCAGGGAACATGCCCTCTTTCAAGTTCCCGCTAGTGAGAGAAAGAGTCAGGACTTGAACTCAGGCAGCCTAATTGTGGAGCTCATGTTCTTACTACCTGATTGCAGTGCTTCCCAGTTTTGTGTACAGCCCTCATTCTTTTATATCTTCTAATGTTCTAGATTAAAAAAAAAAAGTCTGAGGCAACTCCCAAAGACATATAAAATATAACAGGCATATAAGCAGAGATGAAGACAAATCAGGATGAGAACGGAACTTGGATCTAGAAATGAAGGGAATGAATACACTTGTGTTTAACTTGAAGGTCTCTGGCAGCCAACAAGAAGATGGAACCTGGTCATTCTTGCAAGGTAATGTGTTCTTAAATTTAAAAATATTCCAATTGCTCAGCAGAAGCACAACTCCTTTTGTAATGAAGCCCAGGCAAGAATTTCTCCTAAATGTGCACGTGTGATACAGCCTCCTTAGTGCTGATGAAGTGACAAGTTTGCTGTGCCTGTGACAAGTACACAGATATGTACATATGCACACATAACTTTATCCTCATCAAGCTGCTTACCTCACAGCTATTCTCTTTTGTCCTCTCACGTGTGGCTGTGGGTCAAAAATTAGCAAAAATCAATGACAATACCTACAACATTGTGAGAGTCCAAAAATGCATTAACAGTGAAACAGAAAACTACAAAATTTGTAGAAAACTACAAAAACTACAAAATTCTGAATCTCTAAACCAGGATTTAGAGAATGGTTTTTCAATCTGGGGGTTGGGACCTAAGAGTAGATTATGAAATCAAGATGGTGGGCCACTATCAGTACCTTTTGAAATGAAGGAACAGAACAGAAAAGTTCAGAGTGAATTGCAAATGGCAAAGGTGAACTGTGTATTATGAGATGTTTCAGTACATGTCAGGTGTATGTACCTGCATGTACATTTTTAACAAAAATGATATTTCTTGTTATGCCAAAAGGTAACCCTGTTTGGTTATATTTACAAAACTGAATATTTCTGTTTCACATATTCAGATTTAGCCATTTTAATTACATGATGAGTAGTAATGAGACCAGTAGCACTGGTCAGATTCAGGTTATATTCTTGTAACAATAAGAAGCTAGAAAAGCATCTCCAGCAATTGCTGAAGAAAGGACTATCAATCAAGAAGAAATTGTTTTTGACTTGGATATGGGTGAAATGGATTGCAACCTAGGCCATGCTGCTAGAACATGAATAGCACAAATAATGATAGCAACCGTCTGCAGTTAGTTACCATGATACCTTCACTTAAATTTGTGCATTATAAAGTCCTTACACTTCAGGGTGAAAAAAAAAATGTTCTTTGAGAACATAAGTATATCACTTTGTTCACTTAGCACGAGCCTTAAGGTATTACGATATTTTGCATCAGACTTGAGTAATAAAAACTGATATAATATGTACTTAATAAAAGATAGTTCTTTTTATTATTTTATGTCTCTAATGTTTGTATTAAGATGTTTGCATCTGATCTAGGCAATAAAAAACCACTGCAGGTTCAACTTCATATATTTCTTCATTTTTGTAGTCCCTAAAGAGTCTTCATAAAATTTCTATCTGGGACATTGAAAGCACTTCTCACTCCCAGGGGTGATAACTCATAGGGTCAATTAACACCTATACACAGACAACTCTCAGGTGCCTGTCTCCAGTATAGACCTCAATTCTAAGTAATTAGACTTGTGTATTTATTTGCCTACTTAGGTATCTCAAAGACAATTCAAAATCAATGTCTTGAATCAAAATTATGAAATCTAGTCTTCTAGTGCTGTATTTCTTATCCCAGGGCATAATCGAAAGCCACAAAACAAAGAGTTATTTTTGACACCTCAATCTCTCTCTCACTTCCCCTCTCCACATTCAATTTATCACCAAGTCCTGTTGATTTTTCATTCAAACATCTTTTGAATCCTCTGTCTTCAACTTTACCAACACTTTAGTTGAGCCACCAGGATTTCTCCTCTGGATCTCTATAATCATCTCCTGATCTACCTATATCTACTCTCTTCTTTTTTTGACCTATTCCCCAACTACATAGCCAGAATTATATTTTTGAAATTCAAGCTTAAAACATTTCAATGGTGCTAGGCATGGTGGCTCACGCCTGTAATCCCAGCATTTTGGGAGGCTGAGGCGGGCGGATCATGAGGTCAAGAGATTGAGACCATCCTGGCCAACAAGGTGAAACACTGTCTCTAGCAGAAATATAAAAATTAGCTGGGCATGGTGGCGTGTTCCTGTAGTCCCAGCTACTTGGGAGGCTGAGGCAGGAGAATCACTTGAACCCAGGAGGTGGAGGCTGCAGTGAGCCAAGATTGCCACTGCACTCCAGCCTGGCAACAGAGCGAGACTCCGTCTCAAAAAGCAAAATAAAAGAAAACAAAACAACAACACAAAAACCATTTCAATGACTTCATGACATATGTGGGATAAAAATCAAACTTTAACATCTTATATCAGCCAGAAGGTACACTCAAAAGAGTTTAACTGAAAACAATTTATTAAAGATGCTATTGTAGAGGAGGAAGATTTAAGAGAATCAACAAGGAATGTTGGGGCAGCCAGTAACAACCAACCGCAGGATTCCACTCCCACCCCTAGGCAGAGAGAGAAGGGGAGGGAGCTGGAAGTGTGGAAGAAGTTGTAGTCCCAGCAGCTGCATTCACTGCCAGAACCTGGGTACAGCAGGAAGAGCAGGAATGCATACCCTGACTGCCTTCCTCTCTCACCTTTTGTTATCCTGCTGGAACCTCTCACTCCTTAACCCAGGCTGAGGACTAGAAGGCTGCAGAGCCCAGATGGTGCATCCCAGGAGCGAGCCTCCCAGAGCACAAAACAGGGAAGAGAAGAGCAGAACATTGATTTGGATACTTATAGGGCAGAACTGTTTCATGGGCAGCGCCAAAAATAAAATTGATTTAGTCTACGTCGTTTGGAATTCATTTAAAAAGTTTTTAATAATCTAATTGGTAAGAGATGACTGTCCCCCACTCCAATCCCTGGTTGTTTAGACAACAGTCACTAAGTTGTTTTGAGCTACTGTCTTAGTCCATTTGTGCTGTTATAGCAAAATAAATATGAGTCTGAATAATTTATTAAGAACAGAAATTTATTTTCTTACAGTCCTGGAGGCTGAGAAGTCTAAGATTAAGGTGTCAGCAGGTTCCATTGTCTAGTGAGAAATGCTCTCTGCTTCCCAGGGGGTGCCTTGTCACAGCCTTCTCCAGAGGGAGGAACACCGTGTCCTTGTATGGTGGAAGACAGAAAGCAAGCAAGCCAAATACTGTGTGAAGCCTCTCTTATATAGGCCTTGATCCTATTCATGAGAGGCCGGGCCCTCATGACCTAATCATCTCTTAAAGACCTCACCACTTAGTTTCAACACCTGAATTTTGGAGCAGACACATTCAAACCAGAGTAGGTTCCTAAACATGACTGCCTTTCTTATGTTTATCTTAGGCAGAACCCCATGGGCCTTGCTTACTGAAGCAGGAAGCAAGGATAAGAAATTTGCATGACAATATATTTTTAAATGCATGAAAAAAATTCAGGCTGGTAGCTGATTAATCAGCAGAATGTCAGGACACTTTGTTTAACAATCTGTACCCTCAGGCCGGTGTGGTGACTCAGGACTGTAATCTCAAGGTGGATCCCAAGGTCAGGAATTTGAGACCAGCCTGGCCAACATGGTGAAACCTGGTCTCTACTAAAAATACAAAAAATTAGCTGGGCATAGTGGTATGCGCCTGTAATCCCAACTACTCGGGAGGCTGAGACAGGAGAATCACTTGAACCTAGGAGGCAGAGGTTGCAGTGAGCGGAGATCGTGCTATTGCACTCCAGCCTGGGCAACAGAGCAAGCCTTCTCAAAAAAACAAAACAAAACAAACAAACAAACAAAAAACCCATAACAACTCCACCCTCCTTCATGTGGCCTTTCCCCTTTCTTGGTCCTGCTGAGCCAACAGTAGACTGACCAAGTTGGAAGCAGTGACCTGCTCGGTCTTCCCTTTGCTGTCTGGGAGTCAGGACTAGTTCTTATTGATGCCTTTGCAAGATACCTGGTTTACATCTTTATTTTTTTGTACCTTTTGAAAATCTTTTAATCTGACACACTTTACAGAAATTCATTTGTCATCACATTTTTGAGCACTTGCTATGTTCTATGCAACTACAGTAGACACTGGATGACATAATAGATACCAGACAGTGTGAAGATGCAAACTCCTTGACTTTCCATTTTATATGAACTTTGAGATAGATGTTGAAATTCTTCATTACTAAATTGGAAAGCATCACATGTTTATTTCTGGCTTGCTTCCTAAGGCTGTTTTTTCCGTGCAATAATAAAGTACCCTGTATGTGGGTCGATCTGTAGAGAGCAACTACACAGGCGGATGGCATGACTGTGACAAGTTTTCAGGGCAAACTTGTGGGTTGGGAGGCATCTGTGTTTTATGTGGGCTGGAGATAAGCTATTTCCTTTCTCTAGAAACAGGCAGGGACAACAATTCAAATGCTCGCCTCTAGGAGTCTTGACTACTCACTAAGTCACTTACAGACTACTGAATGCATCTAGTCCAGTTGGGTAAGTCCCTGCCTCTGGTGGGGCTCTGTCTTTCATTTCCTTTTTACCTTCCCACAAAAGGAGGAAAACACTTTTCACATAATTGAATCCGAGAAAATATATATTTGTACACATTCCTTATAACCTTTACCCACCTGCACTTTTGATATCATGAAAATTATGTCAGTATTATGATACCAGCATAGACTATTCTTTCATCACCCACTTTTAAGCCCCCACAGTGATCTCTGCATTATAATAGATGGTGGGGAATAGAGACTTGAGTGACCCCAGACCCTAATTTTAAGTGATCCACAGTCTGGTGAGGGATTCAGAAAATAAACAGTAATAATAAACAAGAGAAGTACTGCGAAAGAAGAAAATACAAGATACACTAGGGGCCAGAGGAGAGATTAATTTTCCCAGAGGGGCGTTTTTAGCAAGGAAGTAGGCTTGCATTAATACTTGTAGGATGGGCTTTTGGAAACTGTAGAAATTCTTCAGGTATCAAGAGAGGAGCGGGCCTTCTAGACACAGGAACTGTGAAAGTCACGTCTGGAGGAATGAGAGAGCCTGGGTGTTCAGGGAACTCTGAGTAGCCTTATAGAGTGGTAGTTCTCAAACTGTGTTCCATGAGGTCCAGCTCAGGGTTGTTCCTTGGAACAAGGGGCCCATGGACAAAAACATTTGAGAAACCTAGATGAAACAAACGGAAGCAGATTTCCTTTTTAAATGTGTTGTTTTTCTTATTATGTGATTTTCTTAATGACAATGTGCTCTGTGATTCTTGAAAATGGAGGTAGAGTATGATGACATGATCAGGTTTCTTTGTCCATAGGATGTGTTTATGGCACATCTATTTGGGACACGCTGGGTAGAGCATAGATGCTCATGGGAGAATGTTCAGAAATGAGGCTGGTAAAGACAGCGAGGGTAGAATATAAAATCTGTATCCATGCTAAGTATTTATGGGTACAGGAGGGATTTAGAATGAGTTTATGACCCACATGACCAAATATATTAGTCTGCTCTCACGTTGTTGATAAAGGCATACCTGAGACTGGGTAATTTATGAAGACAAAGAGGTTTGATGGACTCACAGTTCCATGTGACTGGAGAGGCCTGACAATCACGGCAGACGACAAAAGGCACATCTTACACAGCAGCAGGCAGAGAGAGAATGAGAGCCAAGTGAAAGGGGAAACCCCTTATAAAATCATCAGCTCTCATGAGACTTATTTGCTACCACAAGAACAGTATGGCTGAAACCATTGTCATGATTCAATTATCTTCCACTGGGTCCTTCCCACAACACATGGGAATTTTGGGAGCTACAGTTCAAGATGAGATTTGGGTGGGGACATAGCCAGACCGTATTGCCAAAAGTCCATTTTAGGTAGTTGTGTTAGAAGCAGAGTGACTGAGGCCTGAAGAGACTGCCATGGAAGTAGGGAGATGGTTTATCCCTTCTTCCTCCTTCCCTCCTTCCTTTTCTGCCTCCCTCTCTTCTTTCCTTTCTTCCCTTTTCTTCCTAGCCCCCTTTCCTTTTCTTTCTTCCTTTTTAATTCCTTCTAACATGTATTAAGTGTCCACGATGCTGAGGATATAACGTCGAACAGAACAGACAAAAGGGTCTGCTCTGATAGAACTTATATTCTAGTGCAGGGGACAGACACAGACAAAGTGTGGGGGAAGGACACTCCTAATTTAAGGAAGATGGTTAGGGAAGGCTCTAGAAAAAGAGCTTTGAGGTATGTGGTGGAAAGTCAGCCTAGGCAGAGAAACTGCTAGTGCCATGCACTGAGGTGCTATATTTGAGGTGACTCTGGGGTGTCCAAGTAGAGATTTCCTAAAGGCAGTTTAGTATATAGAAACGGAATTCAGGGAAGAGGTGAAAACTCAAGACCCATGTTTAAAAAATTCCCATATTGTTTCCATCTGAAGGAATGGGCATGGCCGGAGTGGGAACGAGAGGCAGAACAGACCGAGAGCGGAATCCAGGACAGGAGATAAAACCGCAGAGTTCACAGACCACCTCTCTGAACAAAACCAGAAGAGAGAGGCCACCTAAGCTAAAGAAAGTGCATATTATCAGTGGCTGCACACACTGACTTTGAACGTTATCTGCCAGGAAGAATGGTCGAGAAGGGGTTAAAGACTTAAACCAAGTTCACTGGAATACAGGTGAGGCCTTGGCCTTCTTTTGTCATAGAAAAGAGTCATTTACCCTCTCCAAATGGAGAGGGTAGAGCTGAAAAACAAACAAAATAAAGAACAAGACAATAAAAACACAACCTAGTTATTTCAGAGTTCTGAGCAGAATTGTTCACATTTCAGGAGAGCTGGGGATTTCATCCCCGGGGCAGACCATGCCAGTGGGTTTTCTATAGATATGCAAAGGAAGAGTAAAGACTCTTTCTGGATTGGAGAGATTTGAGCACCAAGGAGCCAAAAGGTTTAAAAAGGTGATGCAGAATGTTACTTTAACAGTGGACAAACTTGTAGTTTGCAAGTTGTTTATTTAATTAGGAGGTAGAGAGCGGTGAAGAGGCCACACTTTTAAAACCAGGCTGGCTGGGCTCCATCTCAGCTCACACCTCTTAGTAACTGTTGTGACTTTGACGATTTCCTTAACCGCTCTCTGTTTCTGTTTGTTCTTCCGTAAGTTTGTGTTAATAAGAATGTATGACTTACAGAGTTGTAGTGAGGACTAAACAAACTAAATCACAGAGAGCATGGGGCTCATAAGAAGTACCCTAAACGTGAGCTCATTTGTTGACTGTGTACAGACAAAGCTCAATCTCTGTCTGGATTTTGGCTTCTCTTTTAATGGATTATAAATTATTGCTTGTCTTTGGAATATTGAAGAGACACCTTGGAGCCCACCAGGCAGGAAGAAATGATCTGTTGAAGAAGCCAGGCACCCAGAAAGAAAGAATTTATCACTGTCAGAGTAAGTGTAAGCCAGGCTAATTTGGAGAACACAGAAACATTCCCTGGAGATGGCCAGAATTCACGGGAAAGAGAACCAGGTAGAAGTTTTGACTTCCCATAATCAAGCAGCAGGGGACCAGAGCCTTCGTAATTTGGATGTTATCTGCCAATACGATGTAATTTTAGGTATCATGGTAGAATCCTGGGCTGACATACTAGCTACACACAGACCAGAGGTGTTCTCACCTTGCTCTAGCTCCTCTGTGGAGGAAATATGTCACTGGGCCATTGATAAAAAGGTATGCTTTCGTCTCTGCTGAGAGTCTGCAGAAAGGAGTGCTCTACAGTATGATTGTTCTCCTTCCTCTGCTTCTAGAAAAGTTAAGGCAGAAGTCAAGCCAGAAATAAAACTGCTCTTTACTTCTGTCATTAGAGATTAAGCAGATGATGAGTAATCACCTGTCCTCCTCTCTGTTTCCAAGCCAAATGCAAAACTTTCAACATTACTCAGACAGCTTTGGGGCTCCATCCTCGTATAAAGATGTATATATCTGGACCGCGCCTCTCAGACACAAGGATGACAAGCTTGTCTGGAGTTTGAAAACATATTTGTGAACTCCTGAGGGAACTCTGGAGGCTGGCTGGATTTGCAGCCTCTAGCTTAGTTCTTTTGATTGAAAATCTAGACCACATCTTTTTATTTGACAAAGCATCTGTGTCTCTAAGTGTATATTATGCTTATTACTTCTTTCACTTTTTCCTCATTAAGTTTAGTCAAAGGGCTGGCATTCCACTTAAAGAAAAAGGGATTTCTGAAGCATTTAAAAACAATCCTTAAAAGTTCTGCCATCTGTTCCTGAATCATTCAGAAAACTAACTGAAGAAATGCAAACGTTTTTTATAAAACTGGCGACATGTCAGCAGCTCTACTCTTAGAGGGAGTGTGACTCGTTTTTTCATGCGGATCTCTCAGTTTATTGACTTTGGGGTTCTAATCCTGATTCTGATTCCACTGAACAACAAACAAGTGCCTTTAGTACTATTTTATCATTTGCGCTTTGAGAAGTCCAGTCTTCATAGGTGTGCGTGCCTCAGGGGCATTTAGAAATGCACTAACATAGCTAGGCAAAGAGCGGTGGGCAGATGCAAAAGGTTTTCAGTGAAGATAAACTGTAAAACATTATCTTCTCCTTTTGCTTCATTTTGTATCTCCTTGCTGTATTTGTGTTTTCTTCCCTCTAATATCAAAGACATTTTCTATTTGATTTGTGATTCAACATTCAATGTTGAAAGTCTCCTCTCTAAGATCCAGATAGAAACTAATATACTGTCTTAGGTAATCTTACTCTGTGACCTTCCTCACTGGGTGCCTAATGTAGGACAAGATTCTCCTGTTATAGTTTCTGAGTGCATTCTTTTTATGTGGGAGATTTAGCAAATGATGCCTGACAAATCCTTTCTCATAACTTCTAACTATTAAAATGTCCTTTCCGTGAGTCATGTTTTCTTTTTAACTTTACTTTGGGAGTTTCAGATTTGTGTTCCATACCCTGCAAAAAATAAAGATCTTTTCACAATCTAAAAATAAAGCCTACTTCATGAAGAGGGAAAAACTAATTCAATACCACAGAGATGCCATCGGAGGCCTGATATATAAATGGGTTAAGAAAGGACCTGGATACAATTTGCAGGGCCAGAAAAGACTTAGGAAAACTCTGGGCTATGCCTCACTAGAGTAGATCAGATTTGTCTAGCTGTAAGTGACAGAAATTGACTCTGGCTAGCTTACACAAAAGGAGAAAAAGGAGGAATTCAGCAGAAGGAAATCGGAGAATCACAAATATATAAAGTAACAGTTAAAAACAAAGCTATAGGAGGACAAGGTATGAAAGCAGCTTCAGGGACCTCAGCATTCAAAGCTCATGGACTTTTTCTTCAAAGAGCTCTTGAATATAACTGAGCTCCATGGACTCCAGCCCTGTGTCTCTGTCATTCACACCTGAGATTCCTGGGAGTCAGTATCCAATGGTTACATTTTGGTCAGTTGTCCATTTCTATGGCAATTATGGCAGGATCCTAGCACACAGACTCAGTTCTTAGAACCACACCTACAGATGTAAGCAGATGTTAGTTTGGGCCTTCTAAGAAGCAGATGCCAAGACAGCATTAGACATGAAAATGATTTACCGGAGAAAACATCTGTGAAAAGTAAAGGAGAGGAAGAGAAGATACCACGATGCAGGTCTCATCCCTCTGAGGGGGAGAGAAAAGGAAGCAGATTTGAATTGCTTCCTAAGAACCTAAGACTAAGGAAATTTTGGCCAAGCCAATTTGAATTCTTGAGCCGAAGTCACTTATCAGAAAATTCTTACCACCTTATTAGAATGAGCCTGCGTTAGTATCCCTACCATCCTGAGTCATTGGCCAAGAGCAGCCCAGGGAGAAGACAGCCTTGGATATGAGTATTGTGGTGGATTCAGAGTGCAGCAGCTGGGGCCATCAATCAGTGATATCCCTCATAGCAGGAGATGTGAGTAGTACATTTCCATGGCTGCCACAGAGCTGTTCTCAATAAGAGAGAAACACAGACAATGGGGAGGTCACCCTAAGAAATGTCCTCTGCATTTGCCTTTTCAGTTGAGCTCTTGAAAATTAAGCGATACCTCTGTTTGAGGCTCTATTGGTACCAAGCCATGAGTCTGATCAGACTTAGTAATTTCTAATATCCATTCGGCTTTGCATTATCCTATTTTGTCACATTCTATTTTAAGATCCTACCAAATGAAATAGAATTGAATATGTCTATGAATGTCCTCTATAGTATTATAGGAAAGTCACCCCTTGCGTAATGATACATAAGACCCTACCAAATGAAATAAAGCTGAATCAAATGTCCTCTACAGTATCACAGGAAAATCAGCCCTTGGTAATGATACCTAAGACGGCTGGCCGTAGGTTGTTTTGCTAATATAAGTAGACTCACTCACTGGTTTGCTCTTCTTGTTTACTAGGAGCCATATCTATAGAGTTACACTTTGGTGCCACTTTAATAACAATCAGAGCATGATTTTAACATGACTGCGTTCATGGAGGAAAACAGGAGTTGAAAGTAGAAAAAGACCAGAAATGGTATGTTTACGGGGAGAAGAGGTGCCCAGTATTCCAAGGAGAATCCCCCTCCCCTGCTACATATAATTTATTCTGGCTTTCCCATCTACAGGAGTAACAGGACTCACTGAAATTACAGTCTTAGTTTTGTTTTCTCCTGAGCTGCTCATGAAAAGATCAGAGTACATTTCTGCTCACTATGTAGAGATGCAGGCCCTAAGAGAAAAGTAGAGACTTGTTCAAAACCACGCCATGGGTATACCTCTGATACTGCACAGATACTGTATCCTAGATCTCCTGCGAGACCTGGTGCATGTTGTCAGTTCTTTTCTGAAATTCTTCCTTTGCAACTTTCAGTTACTCTTTTGCGAACACTATAACAGAGATTTACTAAGTGCTACTTAATGACAAATTCTACCTTAAGGCCTTAAAAACTTTATTTTCAGATATCTGTAAAATCTTGTTTAAGAATATGGGTACAAATAAAATTCTTAGGTGACTACATTAGTCATGACATAAGCTCCCATAAAAAGTAACCTCCAAATCTCAGCTACTTAACATCCAGTGTAGATGTTTCTAATTGGATGACTGCAGTAGCTCTCCTCCAAGTAGTGACTCATGACCCAGGCTACTCCCATCTCACGGCTCCATTATATTGAGATTTCACTCATCTTGGCACTACTCAACACCAGACAGGAGAAAGACAATGAGAATGAAGGATTACATATGGAAATTTTTTCTCATCCATGTTGAAAAGTGGCTTATGTCATTTCTCTATATATTCTATTCACCACAACCCATCAAATGGCCCAACAAACTGCAAGGAATGATTTACTAGGGAAAACACCTGTGAAAGATAAAGGCAGGCTGGGAAATATCATACCATCATTGTGTGGCTATCATAGAGGGTACTTACACAAACCTAGATGGTATAGCCTACTACATACCCAGGTTATATGCTATAGCCTCCTGCTCCTAGGCTACCAACCGGTGCAGCATGTTATCGTACTGAATGCTGTAGGTGACTGTAACACAATGGTGAGTATTTGTGTATCTAAATATAGAAAGGGCACAGCGAAATTACAGTATGCAAGATAAAAATGGTACACCTCTACAGGGAAGTTACCATGAATGGAGCTTACAGACCTGGAAATTGCTCTGGGTGAGTCAGTGAGTGAGTGGGGAGTGAATGTGAAAGGGCATTGCTGTACACTACTGCAGACTTTAGAAGCTACAGGCTACATTAAATTTATTTTTTAAATCCTTTTTTTTTTCAATAATAAATGGTAGCTTATTGTATGTAGCTTTTTTACTTTATAAACTTTAAAAAACTTTTTGGTTAAAAATGAAGTCACAAACACACACTAGGTCTATACAAAGTCAGGATCATGAAGATATCTATGTGGTAGGAATTTTTAGCTTCATTATAATCTTAAGGGACTATTGGCATATATGCAGTTCATCATTAACCAAAACATTGTTATTCAGTGCATGACTGTATGTCCTATATTTCTTTTTCATAGGTATTAAAAGCTATAATTCCCTTTAAGCACAGTTGTAGCTGCCTCACACAAATTTTACTATGTCGTCTTTTCATTATCATTCAATTCAAAATATTATCCTTGTGGTTTATTCTTTGACCTACACATTATTTAGAAGTGTATTTAATTTTCACATATTTAAAATTTTCTTACATATTTGACAAATTTCTAATTGCAGTTTTATCAGAGAACACACTATGATTTCAATTTGCAGAAACAAATTTTTTTTAAATAGAAATTATTTTACGGCTGAGAATATAATCTACCCTCAAGAACTCACCACGCACTCTTGAAAGAAAGTTTATTTTGCAGTTGTTTGGTATAGTGTTCTATATATAATAAGTAGGTCAAAACTGCCAAAAGTATTGTTCAGAACTTCTTTGATTTTTGTTTGAATGTTCTATTATTTGCGATGGGGAGATATAAAAATACTCAACTATCATTGTGGTATTGTCTATTTTTCTGTTTAATTCTGTCAATTTTTGCTTCTTGTATTTTGAAGTTTTTTATTAGGCACATATGCATTCGTCATTGCTAGGTTTTCCAAATACTTTGCCTTTTATCATCATGAAATGTCTATCTAACTCTGATAATAGCTTTTTATAAAGGAATAGCAAATTTTGAAATCTCTTTATTAATAAAACCACTCCATCCTTTAAAACATTTTTAATTGTGATAAAATACACCTAAAATTTATTATCTTAACTATTCTTATGTGTACTGTTAAGTAGTGTTAAGTATATTCACATTGTTGTGTAACCAACATTTATAACTTTTTCGTCTTTCAAAACTGAAACTCTATACCCATTAAACACCACCTCCTCATTTCTCCCTCCTGCCAGTCCCTGGCAACTACCATTCTGTTTCTATCAGTTTGACTCTACTTGATACCTCATATAAATGAAATTCTACAGTATTTGGCTGTCTTTTGGTACTGATTATTTCACATAGCATAATGTCTTCGAGTTCCATTTATTTTGTAGCATGTGTCAGCATATCCTTTCTTTAAAAGGCTGAATATTTCATTGTATGTATATACCACATTTTGTTTATCCATTCATCTGTGAATGGGCATTTGGATGGCCTCCACATTTTGGCCATTGAGAATAATTCTAGAAACATGAATGTATAAATATCTCTTCAAGACTCTATTTTCAATTATTTTGGTGATCTATCTAGAAGTATGAGTATTGCTGGATGATATGGTAACCCTATTTTTAATTTGTTTAGGAACTGCCATACAGTTTTCCATAAAAGTTGCACCATTTTACATTCCTACTCTATTCATTCTCATGCTGCTATGAAGAAATACCTGAGGCTGGGTAATTTATAAAGAAAAGAGGTTTAATTGATTCACATTTCCCCATGGATGGGGAGGCCTCAGGAAACTTACATGGTGGAAGGCACCTCTTCACAGGGCAGCAGGAGAGAGAATGAGTGCTGAGCAAAGTGGAGGAAACCCCTTACAAAACCATCAGATCTCCTGAGAACTCACTCACTATTATGAGAATAGTGTTGTGGAAACCACCCCCATGATTCAGTTATCTTCATCTGGTCCCACTCTTGACACATGGAAATTATTCCAATTCAAGGTGAGATTTGAGTGGAGACACAAGCCAAACCATATCACCTACTTGTGGTGCACAGGGTTTCAGTTTCTCCACATCCTCACAACACTTGCTATTTTATGCTTCTCAAAAATTTTTATTTTATGAGGCTGAGTCTTGCTCCGTTGCACAGGCTGGAGTGCAGTGGTGCAATCTTGGCTCACTGCAACCTCCACCTCCCTGGTCCAAGCAATTTTCCTGCCTCAGCCTTCTGAGCAGCTGGGATTACAGGCACCCATCACCATGCCTGGCTAAGTTTTGTATTTTTAGGAGAGATGGGGTTTCACCATGTTGGCCAGGCTGGTCTCGAACTCCTGACCTCAAGTAATCCACCTGCCTTGGTCCCCCAAAGTGTGGGATTACAGGCATGAGCCACCATGCCTGGCCTCTGCTTTTTTTTTTTTTTTTAATTCTAGCCATCCTAATGGGTGTCAAGTACTATCTCATTGTGGGCTTTCCATCCTTCTTATCTATACTGTTTGCATGCTATATTTTTTCCATCTAGTTATGTTCAAACTTTGTCTTTATATTTAAAGTGCATCTCTTAAAAACGGCTTACATTGGAGTCTGTTTTTTTTTT
>NW_016107782.1:623531-625479 GCF_001604975.1 Cebus imitator | reverse complement strand
TTCTGATAAGCTCTGCATTTCACTGGCCATATTAAGTCTAATAATGGTTGGGTGTGATTTTTACCCACCCAACCAATAAAAATATGTATTCTTTATTTTATATTTATTTTCTCTTTTAAAATTCTTTTAGTCCTCTTTACCTGTATTTTTGAATTATTTGAATATTTTTAGAAACTTTTAAAATGTTCCCATTGGGTTTTTAGTTATACTTTCCCTTTTTGCCTGTTCTATGGATTAAAATATGTACGTTAAAGTTTTCACAGACAAAATAACAATATTATAGCATTTCATATAAAATATAGAATCCTGCCAGCCCATATATATCTCCTCCTTGTCCTTTATGCTACATCTACCTCATTATCAACATTGTCATTATTCATTATCAACAATTCATTATCAACACTGTCACAAAACACTGTTACAGTTGTGGCTTTAAAAACTGTATGGTAAAGAATTAATCTTGCTCAAAGGAAGGTCTGGCCTGTGCCCTTCACTTCTGGAAGGTAATCTTGAAGCCCTTGGAATGTACTGCCTGATAAGTGTCTGTTTCCCTGAGGACTTTGAGCCACATCAAATATAGCAATGTAATTTACAGTGGAAACTTTGGGTCCTATGGTGTCAGCTCAACTACTGGAGGAGCAGGAAACTAAGGTCAGCCATGTGGATGGTCCATCATGGGACACAGTCATGATACAATCTTGAACAACAAGATTCAGGTGAGCTTCCCCAGTTGGCACTACTCCATATGTCTTGTCATACATCATTTCCATGAACACTGAGAAAGGACAACGGGAAGTTCCATCTATGGAATTCTCTTGGATTCTACCTATCTCTGTCTCTTTCTTCAGCTGACTGTAATCTGTAATAAACATAACCATGAGTATAACTGCTTCCAGTGAGTTATGTGAATCTTTCTAGTGAATTATTGAATCTGAGGGTGGTCTTGGAGACCTCAAACTTCTAGTTGGTGTCAGAAGTCAGGGTGGTCTTGTGGTCTACCCTTTAAACTCATTAACATTCATATGTATGGTAAAAAAATTAAGAGGATAAAAAAAAAGTTTAGTCTTTGAATTTACCCAAATATTTTCATTTCTGATACGCTTCTTTGTGAGGGTTTTTGTGTCCATTTGGAATTATTTCCCTTCCTCTAAATAACTTGTTAGCATTTTCTTTAAGTGCAAGCCTATGGATGATACATTCTTTTGGTTTTTCTATGTGAGAATATCTTTATCTCACCTTCATTTTTGAAGAGTTGTCTTCACTAGATATAGAATTCTGGGGTGACAATTTTTGTTTTCTTTTTTTCTTTCAGCACTTAAAAATGTTTTAACACACCTTTCTGATCTCCATAATTTGTAATGAGAAGCAATTTGTAAATCAAATGACTGCTCCATTATGTGTAATCTATCATTTCTCTCTTGCTTTCTCAAGTTTTGTTCTTTATATTCAGCTTTCAAAAGTGTATGATGTTCCCAAGCAAAACCTTTTTTATGTTTGTCCTGCTTAGCGTTTCTTGGTCATATTTAATTCATATATTTTTATGCTCATCAAATTTTGAAAACACTGGTTATTTTTTACATTTCTTTTTCCTTGCCCAATTCTCTCTCCTCTTTTCTTGTAGGATTCCAATTACATGTATGTTGGACTATTTTATATAATCTACAAGATCCTTGAGGTTGTTCATTTTCTTTTTTTCTCTTATATTTACTTTAAATAATTTTATTGGTCTATCACATGTTCACTTGCCCTTATCTCTATCACTGCTACTTTGCCTTTGTAGGGGAAGAAAGATATATTTTTTCTCAATCCTCATAAATGCTTAGTTGGAACAGACCTCTGTATAAAAAGACATTTTAACAAGAGAAAAACAGAAATTTATTAACATGTATATATATATATATATATATTTTTTTTTTTTTTTTTTTTTTTTTTTTTGAGATGGAGTTTC
>NW_016107782.1:602223-623377 GCF_001604975.1 Cebus imitator | reverse complement strand
CCCACCTCGGCTTCCCAAAGTGCTGGGACTACAGGCGTGAGCCACCGCGCCCGGCCTAACATGTATATTTCATATACACGAGAGACACACAGAGAATGAGTAATTCTCAAAGAGGTAGTTTTGAATTTCAGCTGATATAGCATCTTCAACAAAGAAGAGTAAACCTTTAGAGGAATGACCAGAAAATAAAAAGAGTTTTGAATCTCTAGGGACATTAAATTGTGAGAAAGCAAATATATGCTTGTTTTACAGATTTCTCTAATGATATCTGTAGGTCTACAGGGATCTAAAGTTAACTTTTGTTCTTCATGGCAGAGAAGGGAGGTGGCTTATCTTTTGGTTTTATTAATTTGTGTTTAGCTTTAGGCAAATAAGGGGTGAACAGAGTTTTTCTGCATCTGCTTCTTCTTAATTGCTGTCAGCTCAACAGTCCCTATGCCAAAGAGGTATATTTTGGGGTAACATTCTGGCTTCTCACACTCTTAAATCCATCTAATAGTTTTAAAATTTCAGTTATATTTTTCAACGTTAGAATTTACATTTGTTTCCTTTTTATTCATTTCAATTTCTCTGCTGGAGTTTCCTATCCTGTCACTTATTATAAGCATTTTTTTTGTTTTACTTTATTTCACAGTTATCATAATGGCTTTAAAATCCTTGTCTTATCAGTCTAATATTTGGATTATTTTATATTTAGTTTTATTTAATTTTTTCTTATGAGTACGCCCTACTTTCCAGGTTCTTTATTTATCAAGTAATGTTGATGTAGCCAGAGTATTATGAATGTTAAGTTGTGGAACGTGGATGCTGATGCTTTTCTCTAATAACTATTATTTAGTTTTAGCAAGCAATTTTACTTCATTTAAAATGAAAACTCAGTTTCTTATGTAGCATCTCCAAATGCAGTTCATATCTTTTGTCTTTAGCAGAGCTATTTTGAGCCTACTTGGCACATGTGTGGTTCAAGGGTTACTGAAAGTAAGAGCAGATAGAATTTGGAGATCTTCTTTCTGATCCTATTTCTTACAGGCTATTCCTCTCTCTAAAGTGGCTGTGGTCTCCTCAGATTCAGTCTTCTGGGTCCCTGGGACAAAAAGACTGAATTTTTTTCCCCACCAGTCTCCCAAAGTTACTCAGTTCCCACTGACTGCACCTTGTTCTAGGCTAAAAGGACAAACACGGAAACTCACTCCTTTAGCTCCTTTCCCAGGAGCATGAACTACTTATAAGAATTTGCTTGTATCACCTCACTCTCTAGTGACTTCAACTAGCTACTTTTTACATTATGTCCAGAGTTCATAGCTATTCTCTGCAGGCAGAGCTATATCTTATGTAGCAATTACCCCATATTTTCTTTATAGCCACCTTTCAACTACTAAATGGGAATTTTGCCTGTGTGGGAGGCATCCCATGACTATCTGGAGGGATCTCAGTTTCACAGATATTGATTACTGTAAGCTAAGTGACAATGAGGATTCCCATTAAAATTCTTATTAAATTTAATGCAAATTGATACAAATTACATAACCACATATAAGATAATGATATACTAGCTATGACTTACAACTAGAATATAACTAAAGTTATAGCTTTTGAAATTAATTGAGCCTAAGGAATAATTCTATTAGGCATTGATATTTATTTAATTGTTAAAAGAATAATATTTATACATAAGCAGTGATCTCATTTTCACAAGATTTTCTAAGAGTATAATATTGTCATTTGGTACATCAGTGCCTTTGGGTCTATCTTGCCCTATTATTTTTAACAAGAGTAGGGACAGAAGCTATGAGATGATTATCTGTTGTAATTACTAGCTATGCTGTTTTGGAGAGGAATTCTCATGATAGAGAAAACTAGCTAATGCAACCTGGCTGCAGGTGTCATTGTTTATAAATAAATCTCACATATCTGACCTTGGCCAAGTTGTTCAAGACAGGGTTCTTTTCCTCAGTTTCCACACATATGATAAATGGATAGACTGGTTAAAATAGAAGAAAAAAGGAATGAAAAGCAGTTGGCACAGTGTTCAGCCAGTTTAGTTAACATATGCGGCAGTAACTATTTGGTGGCTTTGCAATGTCTCAGCAATCACCTAGACTGACATTTATTTCCCAGAATTCCCCTTCCTGCACACTTCAGTTGGGGCAGGCCACAGAGAGATTTGAGTGGGGTATCTGGAGAGCAAAGTGAGGAGCCATCTGTAGGCGACATTCAATGCCATCCATTTGCTAGCTTACCCTGTTGGCACAAGGTACCTGATGGGCCTCTAACTGACCACCATTTCCTGGAGACTTCTGCAGCTTGCCTGACTCCTGGGCCATTTATATGTATTTTGTTTCATGATGAAAGGCCGCCACTTCTGCAGGACAGCTGTATCATCCAGGTCAAAGGAAACAGGAGATGATACAGGTCTCAGGCTGCTCTTTTGTGCTCAAGCTTCTATTGTG
Organism: Cebus imitator; assembly: GCF_001604975.1. Lineage (NCBI taxonomy): Eukaryota > Metazoa > Chordata > Mammalia > Primates > Cebidae > Cebus > Cebus imitator. The sequence continues at coordinate 620,927 of NW_016107782.1, read as the reverse complement.
GGTTTCAGTGTATCCTTGCTCTTCTAACTTTACATCCATCTATCCTTCCTGCTAGCCTGTTCTGTGACTTCAAGATCCAGTGTCAGATGGAAAGGTAACAGACTTGCAGAGACTGTTAAACGAGATCCCACAATTGTATAAAGTCAAGTACCTAGGACCAATTGCTGTCTTTCTACACACACACACACACACACACACACACACACACACACACACACAATGTTTCTGCTTCTCTGTTAAAATGCTGATACAAACAATAATTGAGAGTAATTCAATTGGTAATACTCTAATTAATCATCAAAAACCCTCCTTTAATGGCTAGTGAACACAAATGACTCTGAATATGATACCTTGGTGTTCTAGAATGCATCATGGTATGTTGCTAAAAGCATTTGAAGAGCCCCAGCACTTCTAATAATAAAAACAATAAGAAGTTTAACAAAGGCAGCCAGGTGCAGTGGCTCACGCCTATAATCCCAGCACTTTGGGAGGCCGAGTTGGGCAGATCACTAGAGGTCAGCAGTTCGAAACCAGCCTGGCCAACATGGTGAAATCCCATCTCTACTAAAAATACAAAAAGTAGCTGGGTGTGGTGGCGAGCGCCTGTAGTCCCAGCTACTTGCGAGGCTGAGGCAGGAGAGTCTCTTGAGCCCAGGAGACGGAAGTTGCAGTGAGCCGAGATCATGCCACTGCACTCCTGTTTGGGCGACAGAGCAAGACTCCATCTCAGAAAAAATAAAGTTTAACAAAGACTTCTTGAGTAGTATACGTTATACGGTGTCAAATGCTATTTCAAATATTTCTACTTCATATGAAGAATTTATTAGTAGATATCATCATCCACATTTTAAGGTTGAAGAAACAGAGACAGTAGATAAGTAACTTCCTGAAATCACACAATTAACACATAATGCAGCCAGGACTCTCACATCCATGGCATTGATTCCAGAGTCTGTACCCCTAATCATTACACCACACTGCTTTCTGATGCCAGGGGTTACTGTGAAAGCCCACAATAAGTGAGAGCAAATGAACATCACTGAAAATGAACTAGGTAACTGCTTAATTAGAAAAGTTGCAGGCTGGGTGAGCATTCCTTAAGATTGACTGGGATGTGTTGATGACTTTTCAGCCTTCTCACTTAAAAGATCATGTTTTCTTTCAACAATATTTGTTTATATTTTGGTTTTCTGCCTTTCTTTTCCATTATTCCTTTTCTTTTTCTACTGCCACCCTCAACTTCCAGCTTTCTTCTTTTTTGATCTTTTCCTTGCCAGCCCTCTGGGCTGGGAATATTTTGGGAGCAGCTTGTTACATGATATTTCACTAAAAACAATACAAGTCAAGTTATTGGCAAAAGAGTTAGCCTTGAAGAAACAGTTGTTCCGAACCTGGAAAGCGGTGTGGTAGATCTGTCCTGGCTTTTCAAACAGGATAAATCTCTGAGACTTTGTGAGGTTGTGAGGGTGTCCAGACTAACAGAGATGAATGATCATGTGACTTCTTCATGGGCTCAGCCTCCTTGAAAGGGTGAGAGGCCTTGCTGGACCAACATTTTGGGACAAATAGGTGTATGAATTTATGGAAGTGACACGGCCCCTTTGCTAATTTACTCTCCTCTGCTCATTTAAAAGTTTAACCCCCTCAGGCCTCTGTTCTCTCCCCCAGTTATTCCACAGTCTCTCTTACTCACCCACACCCATTAGATTCTTGTGTACTGTCTGGAAGCCTAATGGTTCAGCATGTGGACTCCGAAGCCAGACTGTCTGGGTTTGAATCCTGGCTCTGTACTTCTAGCTGGGTGATTTTAATAATCCTGGGCCTCAGCTTTCTTATAGGTAAATAAGTCTAACAACTGTACTTGCCTCAGAGGGTTTTTAGGAAGATTAAGTGATTTAGTATTTATAAAGTGCTTAGAGAGTGACTGGTAAAAGGGAGTGTTTCCAAGTCAGTTTGTTAATTAAACTTGGCAAATCTATCTAGTTTACACTTTTCCTCTGTATTCCAGACCCACATAAGGGTCAACTCCTTATCTCTGCTTGGATATGAGACAAGCAACGTTTCCAGAATTCAGTCTTTAAAAGACATCCTTTGCTTTTGATGTGCCCTATGTTGGGGATCCCCTCCCCTCTATCCATCCAGTCTAGAAACATAGGGGTCACTTTCACCTCACTCTGCCTCACTCTATCATATTCTTGACTCTGCCTCTGAAATATCTTTCGAATCCTTCTATGATTGTCCATTAACTTTGCTAACCTAGTGGGTCAAGCAAACACCATCTGGTTTTGGACCATGGCAATGAGCACCCAAATGGTCTCCACGTACCTGCGCTTATACCTCTCTAGTTGATTCCTCTGACTGTGGAAAAGGAGATCTTTCAAAATGAAATGCAGTGGCATGCATTTCAAAAAACTCTCCCACAAATGTGCATTGTTCTTGGTTTATAAAGCTTCAGATCCTCATGCCTCAAAGAGTAGTGTTCTGCCTCTGCTTCCCTCACCACTTCCATTCCTCACTCTCACCCCACAGCCCCCTAGGACCTTCAGCAACGAAGGTCCCTCTGCTTAGAATATCATTCCTGTCTCTTTTTGCCATTAGTCCTGCCCCTCACCCACTCCACCCACTGATTTCACACTCCCTTCAAGATGCAACTCAGTGTCACTCCTTTCACCCCAGAGCAGTTTGGTATCCTAGTTGGACATTTCAATTACATTCTTGCTTATCCTTTGTGTCACTTATTACAATCATAATTTAATATTTTAAATTTAATTTCTGTCTTCCTGCTAGACTCCCCACTGGGCAAAGACTTTATGTCATACAGTGGTACATTTCCAGCACACGGAATGAGCCCAGTGAGTAGTTGTTCAATGAAGGAGCAAGTAAGCATATGGCTTTACCCATGTTGTTACACCTTTGATCACTGCTAATGAACACAGAAAAAAAAAATTAAGCACCTTCCCCTACACTGACCTCACATCCATTAAAAAAAAAAAAAAAAAAAAAAAAAAAAAAAAAAAAAAAAAAAAAAAAAAAAAAAAAAAAAAAAAAAAAAAGGATCCTGGGTTTATAGATCCCAAATTTCTACAAATGTAATGTCCATTTTTTTATTTTAAAGGATTTTATTTCAAATTACCTTCCACAGTTTGGAACCACACTTGATATCCCTGAAAACATTTATTTGCTTTAAATGCATATTCTCAATGCGTTTTGCATAACTTACAAAGAAAATTTCTGTTTCTATACAATTTCTTTCCCAAAGTGTGCCTCTGTTCCTATCTATGACAGAACTTGAAGAACAATTAAATCTCATTACAACCTTTTATTTCAACTTTGTCCCTCAGTGCCCATAATGAGCCACAAATCATTGAAACAGATCATTCTTTTCATCTTTCCTCAGTGGCCCAATTACCAGGAAAGCACAATAATACACCAAGAAAAAAGAAAGGAGAATGAAAGCCTGCTCAAAGGATGCATTTACATTCTTAAGGATTTCTAGGGTTTTTTTTTTTTGGTGAAACAAACTACAATGAATGAATCAGAAACTTTATCAGACCTTTATTTCAAGAGAGCAACATGAAAAGGAAGACAAAGTTCCTTCACTTATCCAATAGTCAGTTATGAAGCTACGTATAACAATTTTTATGTCTTCTAATGTATATGGTAATATAATTGAAGAACAATTATATTATCTATATGTAAGTTACAAATTGGGAAAATTTTTAAAATAGAAAATAAAAATCTGAATGTAATTGTTTACCTCTAATACACAATTATTTGTTTGATTTGTTTTTGGATCTCATGCAAAATGTCCTTGAATTTTAAACCATGTTTACGTTACCCTCTTGATTTCCTTATGCAGATTACAGCTGCATTTTCTTCTGTCTGTTGGCTGTAGAAATGATGCAACGGAAAGCACTATCTTTCTCTTTATAGCCTGGTTGCATGCCTCTGCTTTGCTTAATCCCTAAAACTCTTTAAGGGATTTAAAACCGCATGTAAAAATGCTTCCATCATGCTTGTTGATTTGAACTAGGTAAATGAGGTTTGTGGACTATCCAAGAGAGTCCATGGATTGCTCAAGGGGGTCATTTAACTTTGTTTTCAGAGAGGGTCATGGGAGTCTTGGATGTTCTGAAGTTAAACATGCATTTTAGGTGTTTTGTCCATTTTCTTTGTTACTAATTTAGACTTTATTCCTCCTGAATCTTTTGAATTAATTATATTTTTTAGAAATATATATATATTTAGAAATATAGCCTTTTGTGGTAGAGAATTCTACAAATATATTGCTTTTTACATGTAGTAGCAATTCTCACTACTAAAATACCTTTCAGAATTTTAAAGGTGGTGTTCTCATTTTAATATCTAAGGCTTTGATGTTCATTCATATAAAATTGTTTACAGTTTTAAAGATTTCCATTAGATGGTCTCTCAGCCTTCATTTTTCCTAACTAAAGATTTCTAGTCTTGTCATCTTGACAACTCATGGCTCAGCGACCTTCCCTAGAATACTGGATATTTACTAGTTTCTTGCTTATCAAAATCTAACTCATTCCCAATTCCCAGTCATTCAATGGGGATCCACCACTTGCCACTCTCACTATATATACACACACTACACACCAGGAAGTCTATTATATGTGTGTGTGTGTCTGTGTGTGTGTGTGTGTGTGTGTGTGTGTATAGTGTAGCTATATTCAACCCTGGCTTAGGGATGGTGTCTGAGTCATGCGTGGCCATATAAGGTCTCATATTCCCCTGTCTATAGTGATTTGTTTAGAGGCAGACTTGTGACCATATCAGTGTCACTGAGATGCCATGAAATATTTCGTAGAACTCTTGGATAAGAGACTGGTGTGCTTTGGGGAGTTACATTTAAACGTGAGGCAATGACATTCTGAGGCTGTTGTAGATATCTTTCTACCACAAGTGGACGTCTTTTTGAGGATGAAACCCATTGTAATTAAGCAGTAGCCTTTCACAACCCTAGGAGAAAGTGAAGCCGGGGACCTTAATATGTTATTAATGTTCTGTAATAATCAATTCTGAATCTCTGAAGAATGATGTAAATGATTTTATAAAATATCTGAATGCCCTAAAGATCAAATAAATACACAAAGAGAAAACTCCAAGTTTTGAGGACTGTGGAGCCAAGTCCCATTGCTGGTTATACAAATGAATTATACTTAAGGAAAGAAAAGCAGATGCATGCATTAGCTGAGGTTTCATGGGGCCACAGGGTACAATGGTTCATTCAATAATTAATTTTTCCCACATTCAATAAACAATACATGGTTATAACATACTATATGCCAAAATGAACAGTAGTCAAGTAAAACATGATGGGATTTTCATAGATCAAAGGATGCACTAGTGAATTATAGCAAAATATTCTAATTTCTCCAGCTGATATGGACTCAGTCTTGGTCAATGAGTCCCTAAACTTTTTGCAGAGTTGTAACAGAGTAGCGTAGTAAAGAAAGAATCTGACAAAAACAAGCAATGGGGAAAGGATTCCCTATTTACTAAATGGTGTTGGGAAAACTGTAGCCATATGCAGAAAGCTGAAACTAGTTCACTTCCTTACACCTTATACAAAAATTAACTCCAGATGGATTAAAGATTTCAACATAAGACCTAACATCATAAAAACCCTAGAAAGCCTAGGCAATACCATTCAGGACATAGACATAGGCAAGGACTTCATGATTTAAACACCAAAAGCAATGGCAACAAAAGCCAAAATAGACAAATCAGATCTAATTAAACTTCAGAGCTTCTACACAGCAAAAGAAATTATCACTAGAGTGAACCAGCAACCAACAGAATGGAAAAAAAAATTTTACAATCTACCCATCTGACAAAGGGCTAATATCCAGAATCTACAAAGAACTTAAACAAATTTACAAGAAAAAAACAACCCCATCAAAAAGTGGGTGAAGGATATGAACAGACACTTTTCAAAAGAAGACACTTATGCAGCCAACAAATATATGAAAAAAAGCTCATCACTGGTCATTAGAGAAATGTAAATCAAAGCCACATTGAGATACCATCTCATGCCAGTTAGAATGGTGATCATTAAAAAATCAGAAGACAACAGATACTGGAGAGGATGTAAAGAAATATGAATGCTTTTACACTGTTGATGGGAGTGTAAATTGGTTCAACCATTGTGGAAGACAGTGTGGCGATTCCTTAAGGATCTAGAACTAGAAATACCATTTGAACCAGCAATCCCATTCCTGGGTATATACCCAAAGGATTATAAATCATTCAATTATAAAGACACATGCATACGTATGTTTATGACGGCACTGTTTACAATAGCAAAGACTTGGAACGAACCCACATGCCCATCAATGATAGACTGGATAAAGAAAATGTGGCACATATACACCATGGAATACTATACAGCCACAAAAAAGGATTTGTTCATGTGCTTTGCAGGGTCGTGGATAAAGCTGGAAGCCATCATTCTCAGCAAACTGACACAGGAACAGAAAACCAAATACCTCATGTTCTCACTCATAAGTGGGTGTTGAACAATGAGAACACATGGACACAGGGACACACATCATACACCAGGGCCTGTTGAGGAGTGGGGGCTAGGGAAGAGGTAACAGAGGGTGGGCAATAGGGGAGGGATAGCATTAGTGAGGGAACGTATTCTCTTCCTGGGTCCACAAGGGGGCGTGGTTTTAAAGGTTAAGAACTTCCCAGTGCCACATCTACACCCATATCTCCATATGGGAGCTTAAAGGTCTTTAACTTTCACACAGGAGGGAAGATAGACTGCCCAGGTGAGCTCCCTTTGTTTAGAAAAGCCCACGAAAAGCTATGGGCGGACTGTGGGCCAAGCCACAAATCAAAGATAGAGCACTCCAGCGGAAGTTTGAAGGAAGTCGTTTCATAGGACAGAAAACTTGAATGGGGTGGGAATATCTCCCAGGTTAAAAGTCCCCTTCTCCCACATCAGTGCAAACTCCATTTCTGGATCCCCTTCCACGACATCATGGGAGCTGCTTTTCTTTCTCCTTTTTCTCTCTCTCTGCCTAACTAAATAATTTTCTGCAAAACTGTTTGGGGTCCAATATTTACTTAAAACGAGCTCACTGTGCACAGCAGGGTCCTCTCCCCCATTCTTGGGTGAGTGAGGGACCAAAGGCCTAGAACAATACATCCTATTGGGGTGTGAGCTGAGCCCATCGTCCGCAATTTGGTCGCATTAGGGGAAATACCTAATGTAGATGAATGGGGAGATGGATGCAGCAAACTACCATGGCACGTGTATATCTATGTAACAAACCTGTATATTCTGTACATGTACCCCAGAATTTAAAGTAAAATGAAAAAAATACAGTCGATTAACAAAAATAAAAATAAAAATAAAATGGAAGGGTAAATAGCCTTCAAAATCCTTTTAATATATAGGTTTTCGTCTATTTCTTTTCAAACCTTTTATATTTAGCCCAAATCCTTACCAATACATTTTCATTATTTATCTTATAAATACCTGAATGATCCTCAGAATGGAAGGGAGAATATTTCATAGACCAAAACTGGATGTTTATCAAACTCTTATGTCTACTTATACTGCCTGTCTAGGATGCATCAGTTATAGGAAACAGAGGGATATTATTTTGAGAAAGCTGCAAGTGGTTCCCAATATATACACATGTAACTCTGTTTACAATTACTGTACTAAATCAGTGTTTCTTTCAGTTCAAGGCTTGAGATTCATTTGAATCTCAAACTGAATCATAAAATACATCATAATTGGACAAGAATTATCATTCATACTACCATTAATTAATTAATTAATTTTACCTTTACTGAAATATTCAAAGGCAGAATGTTAGGGAGTGTTTTATTGACTACTTTTTCTTGAGATCTAATTCATTTAATGTTTTCCCATGGAGGAAACTACAGGCAAAACTAATTAATGTTATTAATAATGATATGACAGTAATAATAGACATTTGAGTACATACCAAGCAACATTCATTTTACTAAGTTTTTAAAATGGATTATCTCATTCAGTCCTCTCAAAAGTGATTTGAGGTAAGTGCTAAAATTTCCAGGTTTTAAAATGGAAAAGCTGAGATTTAGATTTTAAAACTTCCCCAAAGTTAAACAGCTGTAAAGTGGCTGAGCTGGGATTTGAATTCAGGTCTGTGATAGCTAAATCTGTTCTCATTATTATGATTACTTCTATAATCACGAATTACATTAATTTAGTGCCTACTATCTTCTATGTGCCAGGCTAGTGTTAATGACTGATATTCATTATCTCACACCGCACCACAGTCCCATATGGGAGTTTATTGTTCTTCCATAGTTGCAAGGCAGAAGAATTTGAAGTATTTGGATTATTGTATGCTATAAGTGGATTTCTTTCCTGTATTTATGAAATTGGTGCCTTGTTACATGTATATATATAAATGTCAGCCATCAAAGAAAATGGCAGCTTAGGATAAATGCTGTAGAACGGCCCTGTCTACTAAAGGCCAAATGTATGAGAACGAATCTATTCTACACAGACAAATGAGTTTTCCTAAACCTTCTGATTATTTTTAATCAGAGCCAAGAAAGAGACAGTGGTTTATGACCCAGGACTAATGAGTCTTGAAATATTTTTTTAATAGTTAAAAAGATAATATAGTGAGATTCTTTACTTTAAAAAGTTAACATTCTTGTTAAGGAAACAGTAGGATCACTTAAAATAATCATAATATTAGGTTTTAATTTTTATATTTTCTGGCTTTCTACATAAAAGTACTCCTACATTTATTATTTTTATAGAGGTAACAACTGTTTCAATTCTGCCCAACAGAGATTTCTAGCCAATACAGGGTGCCAGAGGACATGAGTCTGGTCCCAGACAATCATCATGGATTAAGACTCAGTCTCTGGTCTGGAGGAGTTTACCCCAGAACCCTCTGTCCATTTTTAAACACTTCCCATCCAGGGCCAAGATTCCTCTGTCTCCAGTCACCTTGCAAGCCGACTGGCTGCATAACAACTATTTTAAACTTAAAAGTCTTTGGAAGGAGTGTAACCTTCATTTAGAAGGAGATAATATATACTTTGTTTTCCTCTGGCTTTGATATGTATCTTCCATAGTTCGAATTCCTATTAATGTTTTAGGTTCTGCTTTGCCAGAGTGAAAACAATGGTCTGTCTTCAAGCAGGTTAAGACCTAGTGATACACTAAGTATTTAAAAGAATTCTTTTCATTAAGATCTCTCACAAATGAAGCAAAATGAGGGCTGGATTTTACAATAGGCACACAAGGGACTTGATAATGATCTTGAAATTTGTGAAGGGTTACCATACAAATGAGGATTTGGAAGCAGAGATGTTTTTCAACTGACTGTCCAACGAATAGTAAGTAAAACATTAAAAATGAAAAGTAAAAGGTCTTTCATTTCAGCAGAATTCCAGAATAATAAGGCTTAGGAAATTTGAAAGCTACTGATACATTAGGAAGCTGAGACACAACTTTAAAAAATATTTTGCTATGCGCATACAGTTTCTGAGGAGAGATGGAACACGCCCATTTCTGAGGTCCTTCTATGGTCAGTCTGTGCAAGGTACACAAACAATCCAAGGGATTTTCTTATGGCTTATATTTTATAAAAAGAGGAAACAGAAACTCAAAGATATTAACTTGTCCAAAGTCATGCAACTAGTGAGTGGCAGAATAGGAATTCAAGCCCAGCTCTGTGTGACTCCAAAGCCTGCACTCTTTCCATTAGATCATCCTACATCCTTTTATGGGATGGTTTAGTTGCCAACTGGGGATAAAATAAATGGCCTTTTGAAATTCTTTCCGTTGCCTTGATTCTGTTCTCCCTTATTTGATCTCAATATTGGCCTTAACACTGTTTAGCAATTTGTCATATGGAGAACATGGGTTAGGAGACAATACAATTTGATGAGTTTAACGTTAATTTTTTTCAAATTTAAGTTCTCACTCTTACTGGGTCATAAAATCTCAGTGAGAAGGTACCTCAGAGTTCATCTAGTACAAGACAAGTCCAGTGCGTCGTTCAATCTGTCTTTCTCCTTTCAGCAAATATTTAGTAGCCCTGTGTGTTAAGTAGTACAGATACAGCAGTGAGGAACACAGGCCAGCCCCTGCTACCATGAAGCCTTTTCCTTGTTGCTGTTGCTCTCTTCTGCATTTTACAGCTGCTCATTCAGGTGGAGTAGGATAGACTCCAGGTTATAAAGGAAAGAGGGAAGGCCAAACCATTTCCAAGACTCTTTTACAGAACTTATTAAAAGCCCCTGTTGCACAGTTGGCATCTAAGGCAGTAATTGGGTACATAAAATTCGATCTTGGTGCTCTGCCCTTAGTGGTCTTATTAGTGAGTTTAAATGCATTTTCCCCATGTGGCTTAAAGATTGTTAAAGATCTAGAAATACTTTTGGACTCTTCTGAGCAGACAGGAAGACAGATGGACCTAGAGAGTAATAGTTGACAAGAACATGCTGTTAGTAGCTTGATTTGAAGGTGGTTCTGAGAAGGATCTTAGAGATTTCAGTGGGTGTCTGAGACAGGATTTACTTAGAAAGGGAAAAAGAAAGTGACTGTAGAGAGAGCCCAGGGAGTAAGACATCACTGCAGGAGCAGAGCGGGAAGGCCAGGAAGAATAGTGTGAGGTGACACCTATCAAAATATAAGCCAGAAGACAGGCAAAGCCCCCATGCGAGAATGTCACTTGTTGCCTAAAGCACCCTGTGCATTTTGTTACTTTGCCTCCGTGGAGATCTGTCTTACTTCATCTTGTGTGTGGTTAGTGATACACTGCTCTGTCTCCCTCCACAAGAATGAAAGTGAGTCAGGGCAGGGAACCATGGCTTAGTCATCTTGGAATACCCCAGTACCTTGCTTAGTGTCTCTTATATGGAGTAGGCAGCCCAATAGGATAGATGATCTAAAACTTTTTCACTGGGTAAAAGGCCTATGCTTAGTATTCGTTTTTGAATAATAAATGAGGTTAGGAATTAAAAAGAGGCAGAAACGTGTCCTGTTGCAAGCAAGCTTGGAGGGAAGAAAATAGAGCAGTTCAGAGTTGTTTTTAAGATGTCACTAGCTAAAATTAAAGAGCATCCAAAAATGAAAGCAGGGAGCCATTTGCCTGGTTTTATTATAAGCAAAATCCTGATTTGTGGGGTTCTTTGCATAACCTGCTTCCCTAGGCCTAACCAGCCTGGAGTCATAAACAGTAACAAAACAGAATTTTAGTTTGCCCCCAGTTTCCTCTACAAGAATTTCAGTTGCCTTTGAATCTCTCCCTAATTGTTTTGCGAGGCCTAGGAGTTATTTCACTTGTATTCTCATCTTGGGTACCATCTGCCAGGAGCCCCTTTTCTCTTCTGTTGCTCAGCAGCTGAGAGGTTACCAAGAAGCCAACAAGAGGCTTCTGGTAAGTGTAGGCCTTGGGCATCCATTTTCAGTGTGCATTAATGCCCACTGTTCTCCCATCTTCCACTGCAGATGTAGGCCCATATGATGACTTCTCAGCTCATCATTTCTGTTCTGTACTATAGTGTGCTCCAGCTCTTTCTGGTGAAAGACGGTATTGCAATGTGGTCAAGAGTGTGGATTTTTAACTTCAGACAGATGTGCATAGAATCCTGGATCTGCCACTTTTGAGCTGCACGTCCACAGGCAAGTCACATATCCCTTTTAAGCCTTAGTTGGAAAAAATGATGACTGTATCACAGGGTCACTGTGATGACTGGATTAGATGATGTATGCAAAATGTCTACTAATTAGAAGAGCTCAATGCATGTTAATTATTATTATTCCTATAAGTTACCTAGGTTACAAAAAAGCCCTTGTTTGTGTTTTTGATATCTAAATATATTTTTGTAAAAACAGCTCTTAAAAATTTTTGAAGTTTTTTGTATGTGAAAATGAGGCCTTACTATGTTGCTCAGGCTGGTCTCAAAGTTCTGGCGTCAAGTGATCCTCCTGCCTTGACTTCCCAATGTGCTAGGATTACTCCCAATGTGCCAGTTTTCCTCCAAGGAAACTGAATGGGGAATGATCTGAATAATATGATTGCCCAAATGATCCTCTCCTCCAACACTATCCCACTGTCTTCAAATGCATTCCCCTCAACTCTCTTCTCTCTTATAATGAGCTATTTCCTAGAGAGATCTTGAGTACTTCATGCCAACAGAGCTCTGAAGGGTCCTCTACACTGAATCTCCAGATGGGGCCAGGCATGTTTGAATCGTAGTATGAACACAGCTAAGACTTTTAACATTTAGGGAAAGATTTGGCAATGGCTAGATGGTAAGTGAAAATGTGAAGGAGGTAATGTAAAACAAGAACAAAGGAAGAGAATATTCATGTCCCCCTGGAAAGCAAGCCAAGACTTCATCATAGAGCTTACTTTCTGGAAGCCAAAGGTTATATTTTAATTTACATTTTTCTGCCGAAAATTAGTACATACAAGCAAAACAAACAAACAAATATGTTTTTTGCATTCTGAGTAATATTCTTCAAAAAAAAAAATGCTGGCAGAAAAGCTGGGACCTGTTTTATGCCTTGGTTGGAAATGTGCATTGTGATTCACCAGACACAATTCAATTCAGTTTGAAATTATCCCTTCTTTTATGCCCTTCAATGGGAGAAAAAAACCACCAACGTACTCAGTAATGAATGCATAGTCCATTATAGTTACTGTGTTCTTTTTGGGGAAAAAAAATAACATGACAGCTTTATTCACTCCATGTGGCAAACCAAATTGCATCAAGTAAAGTGCAAATAAGACAAACACTAAAATTGAATTTTTCCTTCCTCTTGTACCTAGAGGCATGTGCTATAGTGGGAATGCATAAGTTAAAATGGCAATAATAATAACAACAGCGGAAAACGAAATGCAAATATTAAACTCAGTTAGAAAACTGATTCCAAGGGGCAGCAATTTTCATGCTCCGTCTGCTTGGAGAAAATTTCTTGTTAATCAGGTCTATAAAAGAGTGTGGGTGTTGGATTCTGTTCTCTGTTAAAGCCATAAAAATTTTGGTACAGTAATACACCTTTATCTGTTGAATCTGTTTATTTTTTTAAGTTACAAAGACCCCCAGGAAGCTTGCTAACTAAAGACCCAGGGACATTGGTCAAATGAATGCATGCTACTAAGTACTATGGTAAACATCAATGGAGAAATAAATCAACTCTTTATTATTTTCTAATAAATTAGAAAAATTGACATTTTACTTTAGATGTCAACTCAGGACTATTCCTTATGACTATGCTGGCAAGGCCCAGTGAATATATTCATGGGAGAAAACCAGCTCACCAAATTCCAGGAATTTGCTTTAAGTATCCTTTCTGAAAGATCCTGTGCATGCTTAGATAATAGAAAATTCTCATGGGACTTCCCTTTCCTTGGTCTTGAAAACATGTCTGTTAAGACTATTTCTGTTTTATTTCCATTACTTTTATGTTGCAAGGCTTAATGGAACATGTGACTTAGATTACTATGCAATTTGTTAGAAAGCAAAAGGAGCATAGAAGCTAAGTTTTTTCCTATGTCTTATTGTTGTTACTATCTGTTTTTAAATCGTGATAGAGAGCACAGGCTTTGGAATCAGATGGATGCCCTTCTGTTTAAAATCCAGCTCTGCCAAGAGCTAGTTCTGTTACCTTGGACAAAGTTATTTAACCTTTTTAAAACTCAACAACCTATTCTGTAAAATAGGCACAAGAGTTTCTTTCTCACAAGATTGCAAAGATAAAATTCACCTTAGTAAAGCAGCTGGCTCATAGTGAGTACTATACAATGGATGGCTAATAACATTGTTATTAAGCACACGAATTTATGATTATGTGTTCAGCTTTTTGGGGTAAAATTGATTGACATAACTTTAGACATAGCCAAACAGATATAAACAGAATAGTCATTGCTAAGGAAAAAAGCTCTTGCTAAGAGTGACTCTTTTAGTACAATGCTTGTGACACACACATAATCAGGCAATGAAACTGCCCCTAGGACAAAGGACCTCAAGCAGCTGGTTTCACACAGAGCAATCTAACATTAAGTCACCGAAGGTTAGAATGCACTTACATGCTCATTACAAACTTAGCTGAAATAACAAACCAAATAAATATCTACTTCGTGCCTTCTAAGTGTCAGGTATTATGCTAAGCACATCACATATCGAATTACCCTATGATGTCTTCTCCCCATATTATGGACAAAATCACTGAGCCTCAGAGATAATAAACAACTTGACTAAAGTTTCACAGCTATAATGGAGTAGGAGTGGGAGTGGTGGTTTAAGCTGGGCTTGCTTTTTCCATTAGACTGTATTTTGCTTTTGTAATAGGCAAGGTAAATTACTCCACCTAAAGCATAAGAGAGGTGCAGGAGGTGCATCTTCTTTAAGAACAAGGAGTGTGTGTGGGGGCAGCAGGTGAGGGCTGATTCTGAGTATGCCTGCTGCTCCAAGTGTTCCCTGACTCACATGCATAGACTCATGCCGCGGGCCACAACAAGAGAGTGATGGAAACCCAGTTTCGGGGAGGCAGATGGAAGTTGGGTGGAGACCTAGACCCCAGAACCACTCTGCATGGGTTTGTCTTCCCAGCTTTCCTATGAACATATTCGCTGACCCCACATAAGTTACTTTAACTTGTCCTAGCCTCCATTTTTTCATCTGGGAAGTAGGAGTAAAATACTACCTGCCTCCCAGGCCGTTATGATGATTCAATGAGTTAATACATACAAAGTGCTTAGAAGAAAGCCTAGCATCTAATAAGTTCTCAAAAAAATGTTATGTGGTGCTCTTCTACGATGTATCGAGATTATGGCGGATAACAATTTGACTTTCCTGTTTTGTCTTGTATCCTTGCATTTCCTTGCCTTTCTCTGCATTGTCATTGCCATTTTCTGCCCTCAGGGATGTCACAGCGAAGGAGCCAAAAGCAGTAGGCCCTCAAGGGGCTCTGGGCAAAGTGAGCACAAGCCTCCTCCTTCTGAACGCAATGTAACTGTTCCTCCTAGAGTAGGGCAAGGAGAAGAACTGGAAGGAAGCAAGGGAGTCAGATGCTGGTGTGTGCCACTAAAAAAGGGAGCAGCAGCTTTGCCTTAACTCTTAGCCAGAGTCCCCAGGAGGAGAGAGGAGTGGACAAAACAATCCAGATCATTCCAGGGAATCTGAGAATAGAGGGTATCTGTGCCCATTCAGAGACAGAGAAACAAGCAGGAGTCCAGAGGTTTGCCTGAATGGCTAGGTTATCTGTAGCATGAGTTTTCCCACACCCACCATGGGGCCAGTGATGAGGAAGAGCAGGAACCATCCTCACATCTCCATGGCTTTAGAGTGGCATGCAGGTATCTGTCAGAGAGCTAGGTCTGAAAGGTCTGCAGGGTGGGAGTCGGAGAGATGCATTCGCTGACTTCATGGATGGCTGAGGGCCAAAGTACATCATTGTTGAGGAGGCAAGGACTTAGTATCACCTCCTCCCACCACCAGGAAATGCAGAGGTGGGTATGTAAGCCCTTGGAAAGATATATGCCACTTAGGAAGTAGGAACAGGGCTCTAAAGTCACCAAGTTTCTATCACCACTCAGAATGGGTGCTTAAAGTAGAACTTAAGTGAACTTGTAAGTCAAGAGAATTACACTGACTGATCACTTGAGTGAAATGTTACCCAAGGCAACTGCAGCTTCGGTGCTGATGGAAGCTGCTGCCATGAGCAGGGAGCAGCATTTTGAGTACCCTGGCAGGTATCAGTGGCATGACACATGAGATTTTGTTTTCTGTTTGCTTGCATGATACACTGAAACTTTATCGAACGCGAATTTTGTGGTAGGCACTGTGCTAACTTTTTAAATGGGATTATCTCATGTCATTACCACAATCACACTGTGGGATAAATACTATTATTACCCTCAATTTACTGAAGCAAAAATCAAGGCCTAGACAGATCAAGATTATGCTTCTAGTATGTGGTGGGACTGGGATTTGAGTCCAGGCATTCTGTTGCCAGAGCCTGTGCAGTTAAGTGCTGTGACATCCTACCCAGCTCAGACAATTATCAAAGGCAGACTCTCTGGCAGACACTGGCATTGGCAGTAACGGCAGAACTCACCAAGGGGCATGTGTAGCAGAGGTGGAATGTGGGGCTACCTTTTGGAGCCAAGATGACAAAGTCGCAGGTTGCATCAATTAAGTATTTAGGAAGAATTCAAAAGCTAGCTGGAGTTCTGCTGAAGAGGGCCAAGTAAGAAAAACAGTTATTTTCTCACTGCCATAGTAGGCTTGTTTTTGTGTCTGGGCTAGTGTGGCCTAGAAAACAGAGGGTATACAATCAGCATCTCCACTCATTACAAAGAAGGTGAATGGATGGCATTTGGAAGAAGACATCACTAAATGGTCTTTCAGCATCTAGTGTCACTGATGAAATGTCGGATTCCAATCTTGTTCTCATTACTTTGTTGTTAACATAATTATTCTCACTGGGTTTTAATTTTAGGATCTTTTCTTCCTTCTATTCTAAAATTCCCTAATGATATGAGCAGTGTGAACTTCTTTCTCTCTGTTTGGTGTTCAGAGACCATTTCAATAAGAATCCTTAAATCTTTTTTCAGCCATGGGACATGTTTTCTCATTGAATCCTTGGTAACACATATGCCATCCATTCTGACTTCTTTCTTTTTAGAACCCGTTAGTTGCATGTGGAATCCTTACGAATTGGCCCTCTAAGGATTTTGGGTTTTTTCCTCTCTTAATTTTCCATCTTGTTGTCATTATGCTTTATATCCTGGGAAATTTCGATTTTAACTTTTAGCATTTTTTATTATTGATACATAAATATTCATATTTGTTGAAGTCCATGTGATATCTTGATAGATGCTTGCAATGTGTAGTGATAAAATCAATGTATTTTGGATATCCATCACCTCAAACATTTATCATGTTTTTGTGTTGGGAATATTTCAAATATTCTCTTTCAGCTATTTTCAAATACAGAATTATTGTTAATAAGCCACCCTATTTTGCTATTGAACACTAGAATTTATTCCTTCTAACTGTATGTTTCTATTCATTAACCAGCCTCTCCTCATCTCCCCCACTGCCACCCTTCTCAGCCTCTGGTAACCAGAATTCTAATCTCTACCTCCATGAGATCAACTTTTTAACCTCCCACATGAGAGAGAACATGTAGTATCTGTCTTTCTGTGCTTGGCTTATTTCACTTAACATTATAACCTCCAGTTCCACCCATGTTGCTACAAATAACAAGATTTCATTCCTTTTATGGCTGAATAGAATTAAACTGGGTATATATACCACGTTTTCTGTATCCATTCATCCAATGATGAACACTTAGATTGATTCCCTATCTTTGTTACTATGAATAACACTGCAATAAACATGGGAATACAGATATCTCTTTGCTATGCTGATGCCCTTTCCTTGGATAAATACTGAGTAGTGGGATTGTTGGATTGCATGGCATTCTATCTTTAGGTTTTTTAGAAATCTCCATATTGTTTTTTATAATGGCTGTACTAATTTACATTCCCATCAACAGTATAAAAGAGTTCCCTTTTCTCCATATTCTCACTAGCATTTGTTATTTTTTGTCTTTTTGATAATGGCCATTCAAACTGGGGTGAAGTGATATTACATTGTGGTTTTGAACTGCATTTTTCTGATGATTAGTGATTTTGAGCATTTGTTCATATACCTGTTGACCCTTTATATGTCATCTTTTGAAAAATGTCTGTTCAAACTTTTGCTCACTTGTAATGAGATTGTTGGGCTGTTTGCTATTGAGTTGTTTGAGTTCCTTGTATATTCTAGATATTAATCCCTTGTTGGATGCATAGTTTGCAAATATTTTCTCCTATTTAACAAGTTGTCTCTTCAATCTATTATTTTCCTTTGCTGTGCAGAAACTTTTCAAATTTAAGCTAGTCCAACTTTTCTATTTTTGCTTTTGTTGCTTATACTTTTGAGGTCTTAGCCATAAAATCTTTGCTCTTAACAATGTCCTAAAGCATTTCCCTTATGTTTTCTTCTAGTAGTTTTATAATTTTGGGTCTTGTAAATCTTTAATCCATTTTCAGTTTGTTTTTGTTTATAGTGAGAGATAATGGTCTAGGTTCATTCTTCTGCATAGGGATAATTCGTTTTTTTTCAGCACCATTTATTGAAGGGAGTGTACTGTTCCTAAGTGTTTGTTCTTGGCACCTTTGTCAAAAGTCAGGTGGCTCTAAATATATGCATTTACTTCTGTGTTGTCTAGTCTGTTTCATTGGTCTATGTCTCTGTTTTTACGGCAATACTATGCTGCTTTGGACACTAGAGCTTTGTAGCACATTTTGAAATCAGGTAATGTGATTACCAGCTTTGCTCTTTCTGGTCAGTATAGCTACTCAGAGTCTTTTGTGGTTCAATACAAATTTTAGAAATTTTTTTCTCTCCATTTCTGAGAAAAATGTCATTGGTATTTTGATAGGGACTGCATTAAATTTGCAGATGGTTTTGGGCAGAATGGTCATTTTAACAATATTAATTCTTCCAATACATGAACATCAGATATCTTTCAATTTGTTTGTGTCCCCTTCAATTTCTTTCATCAGCATTTTGTGGTTTTCATTGTAGAGGTCTTTTACATTCCTGATTAAATTTATTCCCAGATATTTTTTTTTTTTTTTTTT
>NW_016107782.1:552506-602061 GCF_001604975.1 Cebus imitator | reverse complement strand
AGTAGAGACGGGGTTTCACCATGTTGACCAGGATGGTCTCGATCTCTTGACCTCGTGATCCACCCACCTCGGCCTCCCAAAGTGCTGGGATTACAGGCTTGAGCCACCGCGCCCAGCCTGATATTTTTATTTGTAGCTATTTTAAGTTGGATTGCCTTCTTAATTTTTCAGCTAGTTCGTTATTGGTGCATACAAATGAGAAATGCTACTGATTTCTGTGTGTTGATTTTGTGTCCTGCAACTTTACCGAATTTATCTATCAGTTCTAAGAGTATTTTTGGTGGACTCTTTAGGTTGTTTGATACATAGGCGATCATGCCATCTGCAAAGAGTGACAATTTAACTTCCTCTTTCCAATCTGAATCCTCTTTACTTCATTCTCTTGCCTGATTGCTCTGGCTAGGACTTCTAGTACTATGTTGAGTAAGACTGGTGAAAGCAGACATGTGTGTTTTGTTCCAGTTGTTATAGGAAAGGTTTTCAGCTTTTACTCATTCAGTGTAATGTTAGCTGTGGGTTTCTTATATATTGGAGCCTTTATTATATTGAGGTATGTTTCCTTTATGCCTAATTTGTTGACATCTACAGAACTCTTCACCCCAAATCCACAGAATATACATTCTTCTCAGCACTACATGACACTTATTGTAAAATTGACCACATAATTGGAAGTAAAATGCTCCTTGGCAATGCAAAACAATGAAAATTATAACAAATAGTCTCTCAGACCACAGTGCAATCAAATTAGAACTCAGGATTAAGAAACTCACTCAAAACTGCACAGCTGCATGGAAACTGAACAACTTTCTCCTGAATGACTACTGGATCAATAATGAAATGAAGCCAGAAATTAAGATGTTCTTTGAATCAAACGAGAACAAAGACACAATGTACCAGAATCTCTGGGACACATTTAAAGCAGTGTCTAGAGGGAAATTTATAGCACTAAATGTCCACAAGAAAAATGAAGGAAGATCTAATATTGACACACTAACTTTGATTAAAAGAACTAGAGGAGCAAGATCAAACAAAATCAAAAGCTAGCAGAAGACAAGAAATAACTAAGATCAGAGCAGAACTGAAGGAGATAGAGATGCGAAAAACCCTTCAAAAATCAACGAATCCAGGAGCAGAGTTTTTGAAAAGATCAACAAAATAAATAGACTGCTAGCCAGACTAATAAAGAAGAAAAGAGAGAAGAATTAAATAGATGCAATAAAAAATGATAAAGGGGCTATCACCACCAAAATCCCACAGACATACAAACTACCATCAGAGAATACTACAAACATCTCTATGCAAATAAACCAGTACATCTAGAAGAAATGGATAAATTCCTGGACACTTACACCCTCCCAAGACTAAACCAGGAAGAAGCTGAATCCCTGACTAGAACAGTAACAACGTCTGAAATTCAGGCAGCAATTAATAACCTACAATCAAAAAAAGTCCAGAACCAGACAGGTTCATGGCCAAATTCTACCAGAGGTACCAAGAGGAGCCGGTACCATTCCTTCTGAAACTATTCCAAACAATACAAAAAGAGGGAATCCCCTCCTAACTCATTTTAGGAGACCAATATCATCCTGATAGCAAAACCTGGCAGAAATACAACTAAAAAAGAAAATTCCAGGCCAATATCCCTGATGAACACCAAGGAAAAATCATCAAGAAAATACTGGCAAACCAAATCCAACAGCACATCAAAAGTATCCATCATGATCAAGTCAGCTTCACCCCCGGGATGCACAGCTGGTTTAACATACACAAATCTATAAATGTAATCCATCATATAAACAGAACCAAAGGCAAATACCACATGATTATCTCAATAGATGCAGAGAAGGCCTTTGACAAAATTCAACAGCCCTTTATGCTAAAAATTCTCAATAAACTAGGTGTTAGTGGAACATATCTCAAAGTAATATGAGCAATTTATGACAAACCCACAGCCAATATCATACTGAGTGGACAAAAACTGGAAGCATTCCCTTTGAAAACTGGCACAGGACAAGAATGCTCTCTCTCACCACTCTTATTCAACATAGTACTGGAAGTTCTGGCCAGGGCAATCAGGCAAGAGAAAGAAATAAAGCGTATTTAATTAGGAAAAGAGGAAGTCAAATTGTCTCTATTTGCAGAAGACAAGACTATATTTAGAAGACTCCATTGTCTCAGCCCCAAATCTCCTGAAGCTGATAAGCAACTTCAGCAAAGTCTCAGGATACAAAATCAATATGCAAAAATTTGTTGAAAGTTTTTTATCACTGAAGGATGTTAAATTGTATCAATTGCTTTTCATATCTGTTGAGATAATCATCTGGATTTTGCTCTTCATTCTGTTGATATGATGTATCACATTTATTGATTTGTGACGTGGAACAATCTTTGCATCCCTGGGATAAATCTCACTGGATGTTGTATTATCTTTTTGATGTGTTGTTGGATTTGATCTGCTAGGATTTTGTTCTGGATTTTGCATCTATGTTCATCAGGAATCTTACTCTGTAGTGTTCCCTTTTGGTGTGTTCTCGTCTGGTTTTGGTATCAGGGTTACGCTGGCCTCATATCAAGAATTAGGAAGAATTTTCTCCTCTTCAATTTTCAAAAGATTTTGTGAAGAACTGATGTTAATTCTTCTTTATAAGTCTGATAGAATTTAGCAGGCAAAACATCCAGTGCTAAGCTTTTTTGTTGTTTTTATGTTTTATTACTGATTCAATCTCTTTACTCATTTGAGTCTGCTTAGGTTTTCTGTTTCCTCCTGTTCAATCTGGGCAAGTTGTATGTGTCCAGTCATTTATCCATTTCTTCTAGGTGTTCCAGTTTCTTAAAATACATTCATAAGTCTCTAATGACTATATTTCTGTGGTGTCAGTAGTAACATCTCCTTTTTTGTTTCTGATTATATTTATGGGTCTTCTCTCTTTTGTTCTTGGTTATTCTAACTAGCAGTTTATCAGCTTTATCCTTTCATGAAACCAACTTTTCATTTTGTTAATCCTTTGTATTTTTTGTCTCTATTTCATTTAGTTCTGCTCTAATCTTTTTCCTTCTATTAACTTTGAATTTGGCTTCTTTCTGCTCTTTTTAGTTCCTCAAGGTTAGCTATTAGGTTGTTTATTTGAAATCTTTCCAATTTGTTTTGATGTAGGCATTTATTCCTATGAACTTCCCTCTTAGCACTACTTTTGCTGTATCCCACAAGTTTTGGTATGTTATGTTTTCATTCTCATTTGTTTCAAGAAAAGTTTTTTGTCCTCTCAGCAAGGCAGTTTACTTCTATAGAAGGGTACGGGGCTCACAGACAGAGCAATGATGGCCATTGCATGCTTGAACAAGGAAGGGAAGGGGTGCTTATGCCTGACAGGAGTCATCCCTACTGCAGTGTCATCCCCTATTGGCTAGGGTTAGACTGCACAAGCTAGACTTATCCTGAATGGCTATTTCAAAAAGAGGAGGAGTCCAAGCTGGAGTGGCAGGGTGGGTGTTTTGGCAGGAGGGGCAGTTACAGACGGATGGACGTGCCAGAGCAGGTAGATCAGGTAGCCAGGGGTGATCAGGTGACCAAGATGAGTCAGGATGGAGCCGGGGGAAGGGGTGGGGAGGGGAAACAGATGTGAACTACTAATTAGAACTGGTGGAGAAGGTTGTTTACTGGAATTACAAGGAAGTTAAACTTTAAAATAGAGAATTAAAGAAGAGGGCTGAACATGCTGACATACTGATTCTTTGAAGAGAAACTGGTGGTTCACTATAACAATCCCCCACCTTGAATTTTTAGTTTTTTCTCTTCAAACTTCCTAAACATGTCTTGGCTTAGTTGTTCTGTTTGTTCTTCTAAAAGAAGTAATATATCTGAATAGGGTGGAGGAGGAGTTGAGGATATTTTAGTAAGAGTTGTGTCTACTAGCCTCTGCATGAGTCCTCGGATGCATGGTATGACACAACATCTAATGAGAAGTATAATTATCTAATATCATATCTAGGACTGTTCTATTTTCTTAGGCCATTTGGCTAGTGGATCCTAATTGTTCAGCTGTTCCTTTGACAGTATCTTTAGTATAGTTAACAAACGACTGTTGATTATAATAAATGTAGTTTATCTAATCTACAATTTTTTAAAATTGTTACCTACTAGAACAACATTGACTTAAATCTTCCAGCTATCTGATCTTGGGCTTTAAATTTATCTGGTACTCCTCAAAGAACTCCAGTTACATCTAAATAGACATGAGAATCAAAAGACCTGTAAGGAGACTCTCTCATTTGCTGTCATAATTTCTTTCTCTGGTTGATGAAATCCAGGGTAGAAGGGATAGCCAGCTGGGCTAGAATGCAAGTGCCACTCCAGTTATGTGGCAGAGGGTCCAGTAAATGTCCTCCACAATACCACCATACATCTGCTCAGGGATGGGTAAGTGCCTGACTTCACTGCATCCTGTTAACTTTCCAAGGAACACTACGTTCTCCCCCTGTCGTGAGAGACTCGAGGTGAACTTTGCCTTGGGAAATGGAGGCTGTATGGCTCTCAGGGGCTGACCTGCAGGGTGTTGAACCTCAGGAAATAGGAGTGAAAGAACTTGGCACAATTCATTATTCCAGGCATTGGAATCCTGAGAAAGAGCTACTGTGCATTCCATGTGCGCTTGATTTGGGAATCATCCAAGTGGAAAGGGGACAACCCGGGCCTCTGGCCTACCGTGCACACAAGCATAACAGTCACATTTATTTAAGGTGCGAATGGAATGTTTAATCTATTCTACCCAGGCATTTGCATCCTTATATCCTATTTCAATGGCTATGGTTTGCCTTAGGTCCTCTACTTCTACCATTGAGACTTTGGTTTTATCATTGTGTCTGGGGGAGTGATTGATAAAGAGGTTGAAGGAGCAATAAAGTGCATTTCAAAAATTTCTTTAGGATCCTTTCCTGAAATGTTAGCTCCTATAGCATAAATACAACTTACTGAAGGGGAAGAGTTTTCAGATGTTGCAGTAACAATAGTAAGCTGTATAGGATTGCACTGGTTACAATGACAGCTAGAAGGAGTAATTCCTTTGGTGAAGTGGATATATAGTTTTAAGGACTGACAAAGACCTGTGGAAGCAATCATCTGTCTTAAACCTTTAGTGTTCCATATGACATTAGACTAAGCAGAACACAGAAATTCTGTTTTAAAGGAACAAGAGTGATTCCTACCAATTAAATCAGCTACTATTCCTTGGATTACTAGTATCCTTAAAGGAACTCATTATGTCTTTCTAATCTGAAGAAGTTTAAAAAGGACAGAGACATTTTTCCAGAAGCAGCAAGCTGTCCTTGGTTATGCAGATCTCCACAAGGCATAACTAAACACACATTAAAGCAACACCTTGAGGTGAGCCAGATCTAATTACATTAATAACAAGATGAGGAGTAAAGGGAAAAAAAGAAAAAAAAAAGACAAGACAGGCAGACAAAGCTTTTCTTAGCTTTAACTTGGTAGGGTCTGTTTCCGGAACAATAGCCCATGATTCTAACAGTGTGGCGCTTCGACTCGGGTGTGATATGTCCATCTCTTTTCTGCTGTATGAATGGCAGTCTTGGTGGCTAGCAGCATGAGGTAGGGTGGTCTCCAGGCTGGTGCTGGTGTACCAGAAACTTCAGGGTGGCACCTGTGCTAAAAGACCTTTAGTTTTGAGGGAAGGTAAAGTGGAAGATAAACCAAGTATATAAACTGATGTTTTTTGTTTCAAATGTAGAGAGATTAGTAGTAGAATTTTCTGTTCTTCTTAACACTGTGGTTGTTCAGGAAGGAGCGTGTTGTTTGATTTTCACACATTTATACAGTTTCTAAAGTTCTTCTTGTTGATTTCTAGTTTTATTCCATTGTGGTCTGAAAAGATATTTGATATAATTTTAGTTTTAAAAAATTTTTGAGACTTGTTTTGTGGCCAAATATATGGTCTAACCTGAAGAATGTTCCAAGTGCTGATGAGAAGAATGTGTATTCTGCAGCTGTTGGATGAAATGTTCTATAAACATCTGTTAGGTCCATTTGGTCTATAATGCAGATTAAGTCTGAGATTTCTCTGTTGATTTTCTGTCTAGACAATCTAATGCTGAAGGTGGAGGGTTAAAGACCTCAGCTATTATTGTATTGAGATTGATCTCTGTCTTTAGCTTTTACAATATTTGATTTATACATCTGTGTACTCTGGCTTTCGATGCATATGTATGATGACTGTTACTAATATATTCTCTTGCTGAATTGATCCCTTCATCATTGTATAATGGCATTATTTGTCTCTTTTCAGGTTTTACTGACTTGAATTCTATTTTGTCTGTTATAAGTATCAGTACTTCTATATGCTTTTGGTTTCCATTTTCATGGAAATTTTTTTCATCCCTTTAATCTGTATGTGTCTGTACAGGTAAAATGAATTTTCCATAGGCAGTTGGGTCCTGGGTTTTTTAATTATTCGTTTCAGCCAGTCTACATCTTTAAATTGGATAATTTAAACCATTTACATTCAAGCTTGTTAGTAACAGCTGAGAACTTACTCTTGTCATTTTGTTGTTTTCTGATCATTTTATGTATCTTTTGATTATATCATCTCATTCTCTCCTAGCCTATATGATTTCTACTGATAAATCTGCCGAATAGCCTTATGGAGATTCCCTCATATGTGACTTGACACTTTTCTTCTTCTGTTATTAGAATATTCTTTTTGTCTCTGCCTTTTGACAGTTTGACTATAAATGTGCTTAGAGATATTTTTGAGTTAAATCTTTTTTGGGACTTTTGAGCTTCCTTTACCTGGATGTCTACATTTCTTGCAAGACTTGAGAAGTTTTTAGCTATCATTTCATTAAATAGGCTTTTCTGCCTTTCCTCATCTCTTCTCCTTCTAGAATTCCCAAAATTCAAATATTTGGTCTCTTTATGTTGTCATATATAACACGTAAGCTTTCTTCTAAGTTTTTTTTTGTCTGATTGATTTCAAAAGTCCTGTCTTCAGAAATTTAGAAATTATTTCTGCTTGATCTAGTCTATTGTTGAAACTCTTGATTATGTTGTATTTTATTCATTTAATTCCTCAGTCCCAGGACTTCTGTTTGGTTCATTTTAATCATACCTATCACTTTGTTGAATTTCTTGTTCAGGTCATAAATTGTTTTTCTGATTTCTGTGTATTTCCCATCTGTGTTCTCTTGTATCTCACTGAGTTTCTTAAATGTTGTCACTTTGAATTCTTTTTCAAGAATTTAATAGGTTTTCTTTTCTTTGGGATCTATTGCTGAAAAATTGTATTCCTTTGGTGATGTCATTTACGTGCTTTTCTATGTTTCTTTTGTCCTTACATTCATATCTGCACATCTAGCATAAGAGTTGCTTCTTCCAATTAGATGGATTGGCTTTGGTAGAGAGAGACTTTTTTCACAATAGATGTATCTATAGTGCTGGCTGAGTTGGGTGCTTTGGCTTTGAATCTGGGTGTCCACCATCATGGAGTCTCCATATATCTTCAACTGTAATCAGTGTTAGTGGAATCTGAGTTCCTCAGTGGCTTAAGTTGTGGTTATTAACGGAGGTTATGGCAAGGCTATGCTGAGGATGGGCAGGCCAATTGTGCTCGTTTTGGGGAACCAGATGTGGTGGCAGTGGGTTGGGCATGCTAAATCCTTGGGCCCTCAGCCTGTATTCAGGTGCCAGTGGTGGTGGGTCTGGGCCTTAGGCCTCTAGGCCGCATACTCAGTTGCCAGTGATGGTAGTAGCAGGCCAGGTGAGTGGGTCTTTAGGTTCCTGAGTTGTGTGTATTGCATCAGCAGTAGCAGTAGAGGTGGCAGGTCAACTCTGGCTTCTGAGCAGCATATGCAGGCACTAGTCATGGTGATGGCAGGCTGGGCCCCTGGAGGTTGTGTGAATTCACTTGTGGTGGTGGGCAGGGTAGGCCTATCCTCAGATCCCTAAACAGCACATGTGGACAGTGGTTGTGGGTGGAATGGACCCATCTTGAGGCTCCCAAAGGGCATTTTCGGCTTCCAGTGGTTGTGGGCAAGGTGGGTCAATCCCCATACCTCCAGACAACACAAGCAGGTGCTGGCAATGGCAGTGGTGCATGGAGCAGACCTGTCTTCACATCCCTGCAGTGTGTGTGGGGGCCCTGGTTGTGGTGGGTGGAATGGGTTAATCCCTAGGCCCCTGGGCAATGTCCATAGGCACTAGCAGTGGCAGACAGAGCAGATCTGTCCTCAGACCCAGCAATGCTGCATGTGGACACGGGCAGAGGTGGACAGGGAAGATCAATCTCCAGGCCCTTGGACTGAGCTCTCAGGTGTTGGTGGTGGTGAGTGGGGTAGGCCTGTCCTCAGGCCCCACAATGCTGTGCAAGAGTGTTGGCTGCAGTGGGTGGGATAGACCCCAGGACCCTGGATTGCATTCTTGGGTGCCAGTGGCAGGCATGTCTGGCTTGTTTTCAGGCCTGAGGAAGGTACACGTGGGCACCAGCAGCAGTGGGTAAAGTGGACCTGTCCTTGGGTCCTGGGATGGCACACAGGCAGACTGGCCCCCAGGTTCCTTAAAGGCATATGCTGGTGGGTGCTGGCCCTCCCACTGGAGAAGTGGGGGTTGCTGTCAGTGGCAGCAGTGATGGATATGCAGCCCTCAGACTCAAGGGGGAGCATGCTTTGGCTCCCTTTGTCCCAGGTTCAGCCTCCCTGTTGTGTTGCACCACCCATTTCCCAGGGTGTAAGACACTGTGTGGCTAGAGTGCTGGGAACCTGGCTGCCCTTCTGGGTCCAGGGGGCATTGCAACAAGGCAACCCTGTGGGTGGATATGGGAGAATCTCAGCAGGGCTTCAGGGATGTGGAGATGCAAGGGCTGTTGGGCTCCAGAGCAAGATACAGTCTGGTGGGGGCTGGACTCTCAAATGAGCACTGTGCTGCAGCTGATTGGGTCTCGGCGTGTCTCTGTTCCTGCTGTTGCATCCACTCGGGGCATCTTTCTATAGCAGTCTCAGGATCTGTGAGGGCTGAGGAACGTCATATGGCCAGGATTGTAGGCATCCTCAATGGGAATGTGGACCTTTATGGATCTCTCACTTAATTTTTTCCTACAATGGGAAGTTCCCTCTCACTCTGAGCCAGTCCTGGCCATGCCAGCTGCCTTTCCTTTCCTTTTGTGTCTCAGTCTTAGAGATTCTCTGTCTCTTCCCTGCTGGGTTCCAATGTTGTCTTTTAGATACGTGGTTATCCATTCCCTGTTTTGGTTCTTTGTGGAAGAGGCAGGTGCTGGGTACCTCTAGTCAGCCACCCTGAAGCCCACCTCTAGCATTCTTTTGATGGTTTTGAATTTTCAGGTTTTTAATCTTAAAGAGCTCTTTTTTGTTATTGGTTTATTTTTGCAAGAGCAAATGTATACAGGTATATTTTGTGGCAGATGCAATATCACTTGATAACTCTGAAAATTCTAAGCGGATTTTTTTTTTTAATTTTTGATTTTAACTCTTAGCTTCTCTTCTTCTCCCTGAATTATCTCCATTACCTCTGGGATCAGTTTTTGCTGTTTGCTTATCTTGAATTTTCATGTTGGTAAATTCAGCTTAGTGATCTTTGGTTTTCTCTTGGCACTTACAACAAATGACTGAGTAGTTGGGATGGGTTTACTTTACTTTGCTCTGTTGAAGTGATGTTGTGCAAAGAAGTATAGATTCAATTGGCACCATTAATTTCCACTTATTTATTTTATACTTATATATAATGAGAAAGATATACATTATCACGCTGGGCATAGAATTTAATAATTATGGGTTCCAAACAGACTATTCTGCATAATTTTCACTAGAAGTCCAACTAGATATTTAATGGGCTGGAGAAAAGGTGTATTTAAGATCAAATCAATTTCAATGTTCTTGGTGCTTTGGTGAAGCAATTCTTTAGGAAAATATGAGGGATGGTAGTTTGTACTTCAGAACTCAGTGAGTTCCTAAAATAATCATCTGAAGCGGTTTATGGGATGCTTATCCTATGTTTGCAGAATGCTCAATATCAAAGCAAGAGTTTATTTTTACTTTTTCTTACAAAATGTTCAGTACTTCTATGGTTATTGTAAGGATTAAAACACCTAATAAATATATATAAAAACATAAGGACCGGCACATTGTAGGTACTTGGTAAATACTTGGCTGGCCTTTTGTATTATTTTAACTAGGATAAAACTCCATTGTGGAGTTATGGCATCAATCCATTCTGAAGTATGAATGTTAGAATCTGACATTTTAATTTGATATGCAGAAGAGAATGCAAGTAGAGAGGTAGTAAAGCTCACAGACACAGACTATGGAGTCTTATAAACTGAGGTTTGAGTCATAACTCTACCTCTTAATTGTGTGTTGTCTTATGACTCAGTTTTCTCATCTGTAAAATGGAGACTACAATAGTATCTACTTTGTACAGTTATCAAAAGGATTAAAGGGAATATGTAAAGACCTTAATGTGTTAATAAAATGGATACAAAGTACCTAGTACAATATTTATTGAACATAGTAAATGTTCAATAAATATTATCTGCTATTATAATTATCGAAACACTCATACTTTATGATTATCTTTTACAGCTATAAAATTTTTTCAAAAGCATGGAGCATGAAGCTACTGGGTGGTAATGTTATCTTCCTAGCACGTTATGCTTTAGAGAATCATTTTCTCATAGAGTGTTTAGTAGAACTGTAGTCTCTGGGGATGTTTTGAGATAAAAAATTTTTATGTTCAAATAAGAAAACAAACCAGGCCAGGCATGATGGTCCACGCCTGTAATTCCAGCACTTTGGGAGACTCAGGTGCGTAGATCGCTTGAGCCCAGGAGTTTGAGACCAGGCTGGACAACATGACAAAACTCTGCCTCTACACAAAAACAAAAAACAAAAAAACAAGAAATCCATTGCATCCCACATTGCCTAATAAAGGTCTAACACATTTTACCTTAAAAACATATCTCCTTAACTTTATTTAACCCAGAGTTTCCTCCAAACTCAATGTTCACATACTAGCATTTACAGCCTCCAGCACTTATGTTACGGAACATATTTTGGGACACTCTGCTTGATGTCTTTAGGTTTAAGAATGTTTAGTTTTATTTTATTAGATAGTACTCTTAGTGATTGTTAGACTTTACTTTCACACCTCTAATTATCTAAATCGCCTAAAATCGTATCAGTACTTCAAAAGAAAAATACATAGTTTTAATTATTTCAGGAAAAGAAGTCAATAACCACTCTAAAACAAGACTGTTGGATACTATGAGGACATTTCCAGCTGAAAAACAGATCAGATTAAATCAATAATCTCGACAGAAGAAAATACTATTAAAGAGCACATTAATTTTGGTAACTCTGTGTGGTGGGGGTGGGATAATGTGGTACCTCATCTTCAAAGAAGGCTTCCAGTGAATCACATTTTCTAGCGTTTATTCCTTCCCACATTAAATCTGGGTTGGTCCTGTGTATTATTTTAACTAGGAGTATATGGAAGGTCTATGATCAAGTCTTTGTGTTTTGGGGGCCCCTAAAGCACCATGCAAATTCAAGTTCTAGTGGAGAAGCCACGTGGAGAGTAGGAGAGACCCTGCGGCTATGTAGGAAGAGAAAGCGGGATGGAGGGTGTGGAAGGTGGAGCTATCTGAGCATCCCAGCTGAGACAGACAGGAAGAAGGTAGACAGAAGGCACTGGCCTTCTAAGCTTTCATCTCAAAAGCCTAGATATATGTCTGAGCCACCGTAGACACTGCAGATCAGTTAAGTCACTTGATGATTGTAGCCACAAACAGAATTACATGGAGCAGAGTTACCCGGCTGATCCCAGTCAACCCACATAGTCATAAGACAAAAAGGTTGTCTTTAAGCCACTAAATTTTGCAGTGGTTTGTTACACAGCAAAGATGACCAGAACAAGCAGCTAGTATAGAGGAGTGTGCAGAAAAGAATTCAGATGGCTTGCCCTTTATTTCATTTTGTTTCCTAAACACTAGTTGAATGCATTTAAAATTTGTTCTCAGGTTCCCTCTGATAATTCTATGCTTATTGAACTTATAAGATCTTAAAAGGGTAAAAATATCACAAAAATAGCTTGTTGAAATACTGCAGAAAAATGTTTTATAGCCACACTCATGCTTTGTGTCAGAACTTTTCTCCTTTAGAGAAAATTCCTAACAGTATCTAAACAGGGTATTTTTTCAACTCCGACTTTGCTTTTAAGTTTTAAAAATAATAAAACATTAAAAAGAACGTACAAAATAAAAACAAGCTGTGTGTTTAATGAGGAAAAATTATTACTGTATCATTATCATAGACATTTCCAGGTCAGCTTCTGGATTTTCTTTTTCTCTGGTGATGATTCTCATTTTAAAAGTGATGAAAATGAGAGATGAAACTATATTTCACAAGAGGCTTTTCAGAGTGAGAAACTGAAGGAACGTGGGGCAGGGAATGTTAGGTCTCACAAGGTGGGAGTGTGGTACGCAAGGGCTAGGTGGCATAAAAAGAGAACGAGAGGTTTTTTGGTTTGCTTGTTTGGTTATTTAAATTGCTATACATATGAGACTTTGGTAAGAATGACACCAAGACATCTAGGAAGTTTCTGGGTAGTGAATGCATGATATAAAATGCCCGTATTTTGCCAGTAGTAAAAATGTAATTTTTTTCTCAAGTTATGCAAGCAAACTGGTGTTTCTTTTGACCATGACTCTATAAAGACATTGGGTCATATCCCTTATGATTTCTAGGATTACACATTACAAGTCATCATCAAATCAATTAAAAATGATATATAAGACACTATTTTTAAGTATTATGTGGGGAAAGAGACAGTGTAAAGTTGAAACATTCTTACGTTATTGGTAATCTAGTAGAAAACTAAAATATATTCTGTTATGTTCATAGATATCAGTAGAACAGCATAGCAGAATGTCATAGCTAAATCAAGACTCAGATTGAGAGCTTAGCTATTGGTAAAACTGGAAGGTTTATAACCTCTCTGACAATCAGTTTGCATGAATAAATGTGCACTGATATACATTTTCTAGGAAAAGAATAAGGATTTTTTTTCCCCTTTGTTGATCTCCCTGGAAGAGCTCCTGATAGAGAAGAAAGGGATAAGGCCAGAGGAGGGGTGGAATGCTTTTCTCTTCTGCCCTGGCTATTGGACTAGTTTGGAGTCTCTGCTCAGTGAGTTCTAAGTCAAAATTTTAATAGCTGGTTCATAAAGCCCTTCCAAAATACTCATCCCAAGTAGTGCCAGGTAAGGGCCCAGTAGCAAACTACAGAGCAGTGATGGGGAGAGTGTGCCACGGTGTCCACACAGTGGGCACTCAGTAAACACCTACTGAACAAACACAGCCCTGGGACACTTGGACTGTTGGCGTGGGAGCTGCAGAAATAAATGCCCTTGGCCTCGATGTTGCTGGGTATACTGGGCACCATTAACATCGGCAGCAAAGTTCTTAAGTGATTTAACAGGAAGAGGACAAGAGGGATGTGAAAAAGAAAAGAAAATCATATCACACAGGGACCAGAGAGATCAAGTTGTTCACAGCACATATGAGATACTTGGGAACTCAAAGGATACATACTGGCAGATGGGAGGTGGAGGGGGGAGTGGATTTGCATGTACCGGCAGCTGTGGGCAGGAACAGGACATTTATTTCATGACTATTAAAATGACTTAATTTGTATCCACTGTTTGGTGGAGCCTAAGGATGTCTAGTTACATAAATACAATGCAGTAAGAAAAAACTGTAAGGTTTGCTGTGCTATAGAAGCAAAGAACAAGGGTAGACAAATCCAGACAGGAAGAAACTTTACATCTGGTTGCAGTATGGTCATGCTTTATAATACCATACAGGTTGGGATGCTGGGAAGTTAGTGCCAAAGTGAATGGGCCAGTCTTCGTGTTATTGACTTCGAGTTTCAATAAGGTGACCTCTTTTAACAGCAAACATAATGTTTTGGAAAAAAATGTTCTCTCTGGGATGGGGTAGGAGGGACTGTCTTCATTGTGCTGAATAGCTACTGTAGTGATACCAGCTTCTGATTTATCATCTAGCCTTAAACACTTGTCAGTGCATCCGCATGAAAATCTAGGCCAATTTAGTTTGAAGCAGAGCCCAGAAAAGTTCTTGCACAATTTACATTCAAGAGGTTTTCTTTGGGCAAAAATAGTTACACCGTGAATTCTGTTCTCAAAGACATCCTTTTCTTCCAAGGTTATGTGGCAGTGACTTCACTTGGCAGTTCTACACTCTGGAACAAAACCTGAAGCAATATAAAAGCCAAAACCAAAAAAAAAAAAAAAAACCCAAATCACCTTCTCAGGGAAATTAAATGTGCAAATATCCTTAAGGCACCAATTAGAGAGAAATGACACTCCCTACAGTGAGAAATATCTAACGAAGTTCTTGTGGCAACAAACTTTTTTCTATTTGTATAGTCATATTAAAATTTACATAATGATTTAATTTTAATAGCCATAAAATAAAATGATGTGATATACTCTCAGTAACTCTGTCGAGGAGAGTGATGCTTCATATGTTTTAGTATGTGGGTATGTGAATGAGAACCTGTTTGGGTGGTTGCTCCTTTTACAAAACTATTTCTTTTAGCATTTCACCTCTTCCTCTTTGCTTCATTTTCCTCTTTATATCTCCCCTGGTCTGTCTGAGTTACCTGGCAAGTGGTCCTTTGTCTTACAGAGCCACATAACTGAAAAGCAACTGTAAATGCTTCCACATTAGGACACAGGTTGCACCTTCAGCTGTTGAATGCCTCCACACGCCCTGTTCCCTCAGGGACCTCCCTCCCCACTGCTACCTTTGTTTCTGTGACATCATATTTTTTTGACGTAGGTTTCCAAGCTGACTTTATTTTTCCATTTTGGTTGTACAAGATCCCAGCCTGACAAACACAACTTCATTATTATAGTTCTTAGGATTTGATGTGATTTATTAGTAATTTTAACCTAGATGGTGAACAGTCCTTGTCTTAAGTGTTTATGTAACTGCCTTGAAAAAGCATTAAGTACAAAAAGAACTGGAATATACCTTAATATATTGCATTTGTGCTTTTGCATATATGTACTTTATCCAAAGCTACACTTTCTTTTCATAATACATCTTTCTGGCTGAGAGGGAAGAAAATATATCACAGATTAAAATGTCATTTCTGGAAACTCATTTCAGACTGGCATTAAGCAAGCCAAGAAGATGGCATCTTAAAAGATTGTTAATGAGTAATAGACTCAGTATTTATGTTACCAGTAATGTATAGCAAGCAGTCTTCATTAATCACTGATAAGCACATTAGTGAATTATGTTGATGAATTGTTTGGAAGAAGACTGGCTGTTAATAATCATTTTAAATACCATATAGAGTGAACATTTTGTTTCAATGTTGACCCGAATGTCTCACTAGTATGCAGGAAAGGGCCCTACACCTAAACCTGACAAAGGAAAGGAGGGAGGAGAGGAGGAGACAGTGTTGTAGAGTGGTTAGGCATGGACTCTGTGGTCAGAAATATCTGCTTTAAAAACTCAGCTGTGGAACATACTGCCTGTGGGACCATGGGAAACTTATTCACCTCTCTACGTCTCCATTTCCCCATCTGTAAAAGGAGAATACATTTGTTATAAAGATGATAGGCTCATTAGTGAATTCTGTTGATGAATTGTTTGGAAGACATCCTGACTTCCAAAACATTGCCTCTGGAGTACTAAGCAGTGTGTGTGGTAAAAAGTGTACTTTCAAAATGGCTGGATGCTGGCATTTGTCATTCTTTTTGATTGTCCAGTAACTTCATTACTTTACTATGTTTGCGAAATTCCTTATGTTATGGGTTTAATTGGGACACAATTAAACCAGGGTTTCACTGACAGAACCTTTCAGAAAATACCAAATCCTTCCTTTCCCAGCCTCCCATGTGGCTAGAGCAGCCATGTTACCTAGTCTCAGCCAATTAGATGCTGATATACAGATTGAGTCAGGAGTTAAGTGTCCCAAAGGGGCAGGACAGGGGAATGTGTCCTGGTGATAGAAAGTGGCCGCTCTAATAGCTCAGTCTGTGGGGCAGCAGGAGCTGCAGTGCTGTGGAAGCTTCCAGAATTCTGTCTCTGGCAGGAGTACTGCAAGTGCTGCTCTCCAGGGTACAGCAGTGGGTGTAGCAGGTCCTTTCTGGACCGGATTTGTGACGTGAAATGTTGTCCTCCCTGCTGCCTTGCCTTTCTTGTTTCTGCCCATTCTGAATCTGGTTCTCCAGCCTTTCCAGAGATTCTGTGAGCTAATGAATTTTATTTCAATAAATTCCAGTTTTCCTTAAGTCATG
Organism: Cebus imitator; assembly: GCF_001604975.1. Taxonomy (NCBI): domain Eukaryota; kingdom Metazoa; phylum Chordata; class Mammalia; order Primates; family Cebidae; genus Cebus; species Cebus imitator. The sequence continues at coordinate 585,707 of NW_016107782.1, read as the reverse complement.
AAGAATTGATTTCCATTGCTCAGCTTTAAGTACTCTGACTAGAGTGGCCATTACTGTCCATTTTTAAGCTATGTACTTTTACTGAATTAGTCTGGAAACATATTCTTGAAGGACTGTTATTTTATCTTAGTTCACAAGCATCATGAGTACAGCAACTGCCTTTGCCTCGTTTACCCTGTATCCTCAGTACCTAGAAACAATCCAGTTATGTAGTAAAATGCTTAATGAATATTAACTGAATAAATTAGTGAATTATGGGTACAGAAAGAGCAATTGCAATGACATATTCCAGTCTCCTCCCCAAAGAGGTCACAAATCATATATAAAACAATTGTAGTCTGGTGTTCCTGCTACAAGAAAAGATACAGGGTGGGAGAATATACTACTTGACAGTTTTTTATTCACAATTCATGAGCATTTTCTAGGGAGGAAGGGAAGTTCATTCTAGATAGGAATTTCTATACTTATAATTTTGGCTATATAGAAATAGGAAAATCAAAATATTTCTTTCTCATGACAATTGGCTGGATGATCTCTATGAAAGACAAAATTTTTAAGCATCAAAAGGCAAATAAAACAGTGAGAAATTTCCAGACTGATATTCGAGGAAGGTAAGGAGGATTCAGAGGAATGAGCACCTCACCTGGGGCTGTTTTTGCCCCGGTGACATTTGCTGAACCAGTAGAAGCAGCTAAGAAACCCAACAGTAATGGTGGCCTCTCAGTGCTAAGGGGGAACAATAAAGTCCAAGGCCCATCAAAAGCAGGATACCTGAAACTCAACACTTGATTTTCCACCGGGACCTAACAAGCACTGCCTTCTAAGTAAAAGTAAATTGGAAGGAAGTCCTCACAATGATTACATCCCAGCTTTGCATCATTAAGCAGCTAAGGAAACCTCACACTTTGATATTGGATTAAAGTTGTACTGGACAGCTAGCACTCTCTCATGCCTAGCTGAAGAAAATTAAAATCCTCTCCAGAAGATGACTTGACTTTATGCTTCAAATTATTTCTACAAATAATTTTTCAGATATACAAGTGGAAACACTGGTAAAAAACGACAACATGTGTGAGCACCAATAAAATACATCAAATAACAAAACAATCAGGGATGGTAATACTGGAATTATCAGAAACAGAATACAAAACATGCTTAGTATATTCAGGAAGCTAAAGAATGGCATAAAATTTGTAGGACCAAAAACCATAACCTTCAATAAAACAAAAAAAGAAATTCCAACTAAAAATTACAATAAAAGTTTAAAACTTAGTAGATGGATTTAGAAGCAAATTAAACACAGCCGAAGAGAAGATAGGTTAGGAGAAATTATCCAGAGAGAAGCATGAAAACACGAAAAGATGGAAAATGTTGACAAATAAGTGGAAGACAGAGGAGAGGTGAGAAGGTTTGACATATTTTTAACTAAAAGAGAGAAATAGAAATGTGGCAGACGCAATCTAGAGATAATAACTTAGAATTGTCCAGGACTGATGAAAGACATCAATTCACAATCAGAGGCCTAACAAATCCCAAGTGTAATTATCTATTTTTAAAGAAAGAAATCCAAATTCACCTAATGATTGCAGAAAACCAAAACCAGAGAGACAGATTTTCTTTAGAGGAGCAGCACTTACACTGAAAACTCACTTTTCAATAGCAATCATGGAAGTTAGGAGATGGTAAAATAGCATGATGAAAGAAAGTAACCACTGACTTAGAACTTTTATCCCTTGACAATTTTCTACAAGAAGGTGAAATGAAAAAAAGATATTTTCAGACAAACAGAACCTCCAAGATTTTTACCATAAACCAATATACACTAAAGGACATTTTAAAATAAAGTCTAAGGCCCATCAAAGGCAGGATCCTTTAATCCAAATATATTACCATAAATGAATATACACTAAAGGACATTTTAAAGGTATATTTTGGGCAGAAGGAGAATTACACTGAATGAAAGGTTAGAGATGCAAGAAGGACTGAAGGACAAAAAAAGTGATAAATCTGTGGGTAAATAAAAATGAAGGCTGACTATATACAACAAAAATGTTTTGTAGCGTTTGTAAAATAACATGTAAAGAGAGATTATGTATTGCATATAAGTGGAAAGCAGAAATGAAATCCTTAAAATTAATCAATCCATAAGAAGTCAAAAAAGAGGAAGGAAAAGAATATGGAATAGTTGGCAAAACTAAAAATTGCATAATCTGAAACCACATAAGTAGTAATTATGTTAAATGTAAATAGACTAAATATTCCAGTTAAAGGAAAAGTTAGATTCTCAGAATAGATTAAAAATAACCTAATGCTCAACTGTGAGTAACTTACAAGAGATCGATCTAACACACAAGGATATAAAAAAACTGAAAGTAACAGAAAGAAAATTATCTACCATGTAAGCACTGGTTAAAAGAAAGCTTGTGTAACCATATTGTATAAGGCAAATTACTAGAGAAAAGTCGAACATTTCATAATGGTTAAATGTTCAATTCACCAGAAATATATGAGAATTTTCTGTTAGTATACACCTAATAACATGTCACAAATGTACTCAAGGGAATGATGGCTCATTGCCTGTAATCCCACCACTTGGGAGGCTGAAGTAGGCAAATTGCTTGAGTCCAAGAGTTCAAGACCAGTCTGGCAACATGGCAAAACTCCATCTCTACTAAAGATACACAAAACTAGCCAGCTTTGGTGGCACACACCTGTGGTTTCAGCTACTTGGGAAGCTAAGGTGGGAGCCCTGAGAGGTCAAGGCTGCAGTGAGCCAAGATGGTGCCACTGCACTCCAGCCTGGGGAACAGAGTGAGACCCTGTCCCACCCCCCAAAAAAAGGATACAAGTATCAGGAAAACTAGACAAATTCCTAATCACAGTGAGGAATTTTTAAGTATATTTTTCCATAATATATATATATAACAAGCAGATGAAAATTAGTGAAGTACAGAAAACTTGAAAGCATCATTAGCAAACATCCTATTGGATGTATTTAAAACACTGCTCTTAACAACTGTGGAGGACATTCTTTTAAAAAATACACAGACGACTGACAAAATTGATTACCTATTTGACATCAGAAGACTGAAATTATAAAGTTAGTTCTCTGGCTACAATGCAATTATGCTGAAACAAACAACAAAAAAACAAAAAGCCCCTGACCTTGACACTCACAGCACAGTCCAGGAGTTGATTTGAAATATAGTCTTAGAACCATAAAATTATAGGCTTCAAAGCCAGTAGGATTCTTATATAAAGGGGATTGAAACCAAAGGGAGCAGCTTCTAATATGCACCACCACCTCCATCATCCTTAACCCCGGTATTCATACTTTTGTATAATTTCTTTCCCTTGAGTGTAAACTAGATCTAGTAGTCACTGTCTTATAACAAATAAAACATGACAAATATGATGGATACTACTTCCCAGATTAAATTACAGAAAGATTGTGATTTATTTTGCTCACTCTGTCTGTTTCTAGCAGAGCCTTTATTCTGGGGGAAGCAAACTCCCATATTGTGAGTGACCCCATGGAGAGGGCAACTGGCAGGGAACTGACTCAGGGAAGCCAACAAAGAACTCAGACCCTCACACCAACATGCCAAAAGGAAGTGAATTTGGCATCAACAACATTAGGGAGTTTGGAAGATCTTCCCTCAGTCAAGCCTTTAGATGAGACCACATCCCTGGCTTATAACCTGACTGTAACCTCTAGAAAGATCTGGAGCCAGAGACACTCAGCTAAGTTTCACTTTGATTCTTGACCCACAGAAACTGTGAGATAGCAAATGTTTGCTGTTTGAAGCCATTAAGTTTTGGGGTATTTGTGTTAGGCAATGATAAATAATTAGTACACAGACCTAGGAAGTTTCTGTATGATTTTCCCAAGTTCATGCCCACAGTAATACAGCAGTGAGTTATATCTAGAATTCATGTTACTTACTTACATGATTGCTTGTGCTCTTATTTTCCTTTTTTGTAAAGGGAATGGAAAAAGAAGTGAGGCAGCAGAGGCAGAAAAGACACTGTTAACAAAAATAGTCAAATTCTGTAAAATATGTGTAAATTAGTTCAACCATTGTGGAACACAGTATGGTGATCCCTCAAGGATCTAGAACTAGAAATACCATTTGACCCAGCAATCCCATTACTGGGTATTTACCTGAAGGATTATAAATCATTCTATTACAAAGACACACACACAAGTATGTTTATTGTGGCATGGTTCACAATAGCAAAGAATGGAACCAACCCAAATGCCCATCAATGATAGACTGGATAAAGAAAATATGCCACATACACACCATAGAATACTATGCAGCCATAAAAAACAATGAGTTCATGTCATTTGCAGGGATGTGGATAAAGCTGGAAACCATCATTCTCAGCAAACTAACACAAGAACAGAAACAAAACACATCATGTTCTCACTCATAAGTGGGTGTTGAACAACGAGAACATATGGACACAGGGAGGGGAACATCACACACTTGGGTCTGTTAGGGGTTGGGGGGCTAGGGGAGGGATAGAATTAGGAGAAATACCTAATGTAGATGACAGGGTGATGGATGCAACAAACCACCATGGCACGTGTATAACTGTGTAACAAACCTGTACGCTCTGCACATGTACCCCAGTACTTAAACTACATAAAAAAATTTTTTTGAAGAGATTTAGTCTAAGCCAAATATGAGTGACCATGACACAGCCCTCAGTTGGTCCTGAGAACATGTGCCCAAGGATGTTGGGGTGCAGCTTGGTTTTATATATTTTAAAGAGACATGAGACATCAATCAAATAAATTTAAGAAATACATTGGTTTGATCCAGAAAGGTGGGACAACTCAAAATACAGTGGTGGGGGAGTGGGGGTGGGGACTTCAGGCTATAGATAAATTTAAACATTTTCTGGTACAATTGGATGAGGTTGTCTAAATACCTTGGATTGATAGAAATGAAATGTTTAAGATAAAAGCTGTGGAGACTAAGGTTCTTTTGAAGTCTTACAGTCTTATAGATGACAAATGTTTCCTATTCAGACCTTTTAAAGTTCTAGACTCTTAAGCTCTTCAGGATTAGGAGGGCCTAGAAGAAAATATCCGGCTATGTTAATAGAGATTCTTTATAGATGTAAAATTTCCCCCCACAAAGGAAAGCTTTGTAGGACCATTTCAACATATGGCAAAGAAACATGTTTTGGGGTAAAATATTTTGACTTTCTTGTCACATAACATTATGCCAGAGTCAGAATGGAAAGTAACTCATGATATATAAGGTTAAATAAAACCCATCTGATGAGAATTTATATATTGTAAGACATAACTCCCCAGAACCTTTAGATAGGAATTTGGACAAAATAAAAAAAGTCAGAGCTTGGGTCTGCTGACAAGATGGCTGAATAGGAACAGCTCCAGTCTGCAACTACCAGTGAGATCAATGCTGAAGGTGGATGATTTCTGCATTTCCAACTGAGGTACCCAGTTCATCTCACTGGGACTGGTTGGACAGTGGGTGCAGCCCATGGAGGGTAAGCCAAAGCAGGGTGGGGCATTGCCTTACCCAAGAAGCACAAGGAATTCGGGGTATTTCTCTCCCCTAGTCAATGGAAGCCATGAGGGACTCTGCTGGGAAAAATGATACATTCTGACCCAGATACTGTGCTTTTCCAACAGTCTTTGCAACCAGTAGATCAGGAGATTGCCTCTGGTGCCTATGCTATCAGGGCCCTGGTTTTCAAGCACAAAATTGGGCAGCCATTTGGGTAGACACCGAGCTAGTGACAGTGTTTTTTTTTTCCATACCCCAGTGGCACCTGGAATGCCAGCAAGATAGAGCCCTTCACTCCCCTGGAAGGAGGGCTGAAGCCAGGGAGCCAAGTGGTCTGGCTTGGTGGGTCCCACTCCCACAGAGCACAGCAAGCTAAGATCCACTGGCTTGAAATTCTCACTACCCACACAGCAGTCTGAAATCAACCTGGGACAATAGAGCTTGGTGGAGGCAGGAGCGTCTGCCATTGCTGAGACATGAGTAGGCAGTTTTCCCTTTACAATGTAAACAAAGCCTCCAGAAAGTTAGAACTGGGCAGAACCCACCACACCTCAACAGGAACTCTGCTGCCAGACTGTCTGTCTAGATTCTTCCTCTCTGGCCATGACATCTCTGAAAAAAAGGCAGCAGCCCCAGTCAGGGACTTATAGATGAAACCCCCATCTCCCTGGGACAGAGAACCTCGGGGAAGGGGTGGTTGTGGGCACAGCTTCAGCAGACTTAAACATCCCTGACAGCTCTGAAGGGAGCAGCAGATCTCTGAGCACAACATTTAAGCTCCGATAAGGGACAGACTGCCTCCTCATGTGGGTCCCGACCCCTGTGTATCCTGACTGGGAGACACTTCCCACCAGGGGCCAACAGACACTTCATATAGGAGAGCTCTGGCTGGCATCTGGCAAGTACCCTTCTTGGATGAAGCTACCAGAGGAAAGATTAGGTAGCAATCTTTGCTGTTCTGCAGCCCCTACTGGTAATTTCCAGGCAAGCAGCAACTGGAGTGGACCTTCAGCAAACTCCAGGAGACCTATAGCAGAAGGGCCTGTTAGAAGAAAAACTAATCAACAGAAAGAAATAGCTTCAACATCAACAGAAAGGATGTCCACTCAGGGGCCCCATCCAAAGGTCACTGACTTCAAAGACCAAAGGTAGATAAATCCACAAAGATGGGAAGAAACCAGCACAAAAAGGCTGAAAATTCCAGAAAACCAGAATGCCTCTTCTCCAAGGGATCATAACTTTTCACCAAAAAGGGAACAAAACTGGATAGAGAATGAGTTTGATGAATTGACAGAAGCAGGATTCCGAAGGTGGGTAATAACAAACTTGTCCAAGCTAGAGAAACATGTTCTAACCCAATGCAAGGAAGCTAAGAATCTTGATAAAAGGTTACACAAAATGCTAACTAGAATAACCAGTGTAGAGAAGAGCATAAATGACCTGATGGAGCTGAAGAACACAGCATGAGAACTTCGTGAAGCATACACAAATTTCAATAGCTGAATCAATCAAGTGGAAGAAAGGATATCAGAAATTGAAGATTAACTCAATGAAATAAACCAAGAAGGCAAGATTCGAGGAAAAAAGAATGAAAAGAAATGAGCAAAGTTGATTACGTGAAAAGACCAAATCTACATTTGATTGGTTTACCTGAAAGTGATGGGAAGAATGAAACCAAGTTGGAAAACACTCTTCAGAATATTATCCAGGAGAACTTCCCCAACCTAGCAAGGCAGACCAACATTCAAATTCAGAAAATACAAAGAACACCGTAAGGATACTCCCCAAGAAGAACAACCCCAAGACACATAGTCATCAGATTCACCAGAGTTGAAATGAAGGAAAAAATGCTAAGAGCAGCCAGAGAGAAAGGTTTGGTTACCCAGAAAGGGAAACCTATCAGACTCACAGCGGACCTCTTGGAATAAACCCTACAGGCCAGAAGAATTTTCAACCCAGAATTTTATATCCAGCCAAACTAAGCTTCATAAGCAAAGGAGAAATAAAATCCTTTATAGACAAGCAAATGCTGAAATATTTTGTCACCACTGGGCCTGCTTTACAAGCACTCCTGAAGGAAGCATTAAACATGGAAAGGAATAACCAGTACCAGCCACTGCAAAAACATATCAAATTGTAAAGGCCATTGAAGCTGTGAAGAAACTACATAAATAGGCAAAATAAGCAGCTAGTACCTTAGTGACAAGATGAAAATCACACATAACAATATTAACCTTAAATGTAAATGGGATAAATGACCCCATTAAAAGACACAGACTGACAAAGTGGATAAAGAGTCAAGACCCATTGGTGCACTGTATTCAGGAGACCCATCTCACATGTAAAGACACACATAGGCTCAAAATAAAGGGATGGAGGATTATTTACCAAGCAAATGGAAAGCAAAAAATAAAGAAATTAATAAATAAAGCAGGGTTGTAATCCTTATCTCTGATAAAACAGACTTTAAACCAACAAAGATCAAAAGAGACAAGGGCATTACATAATGGTAAAGAGATCAATACAACTAGAAGAGCTAATTATCCTAAATATATATGCACCCAATGCAGAAGCACCCAAGTTCATGAAGCAAGTTCTTAGAGACCTACAAAAAGACTTAGACTCCCACACAATAATAGTGGGAGACTTTAACACCCCACTGTCAACATTAGACAGATCAATGAGACAGAAAATCAACAAGGATATCCAGGACTTGAGCTCAGCTCTCAACCAAGCAGACCTAACAGACATCTATAGAACTGTCTATTCCAAATCCACAGAATATATATTTTTCTTAGTACCACATCGCACTTATTCTTAAATTGACCACATAATTGGAAGTAAAAAACTCCTCAGCAAATGCAAAAGAATGGAAATAATAATAAACAGTCTCTCAGACCACAGTGCAATCAAATTAGAACTCAACATTAAGAAACTCACTCAAAACCACACAACTACATGGAAACTGAATAACCTGCTCCTGAATGACTACTGGGTAAATAATGAAATGAAGGCAGAAATAAAGATGTTCTTTGAAACCAATGAGGACAAAGATACAATGCACCAGAATCTCTGGGACACATTTAAAGCAGTGTCTAGAGGGAAATTTATAGCCCTTAATGCCCACAAGAGAAAACAGGAAAGATTTAAAATTGACACCCTAACATAGCAGAAGACAAGAAATAGCCAAGAATAGAGCAGAACTAAAGGAAAGAGAGACACAAAAAACCCTTCAAGAAATGAATGAATTCAGGAGCTGGTTTTTTTGAAAAGATCAATGAAATAGATAGGCTTTTAGCCAGACCAATAAAAAAGAAAAGAGAGACGAATTAAATAGATGCAATGAAAAAGGGGATATCACCACTGATCTCACAGAAATACAAACTACCATCAGAGAATACGATAAACACTTTTATGTAAATAAACTAGAAAATCTAGAAGAAATGAATAAATTCCTGGACACTTACACCCTCCCAAGACTGAATCAGAAAGAAGTCAAATTCCTGATTAGACCAATAACAAGTTCTGAATTTGAGGCAGCAATTAACAGCCTACCAACCAAAAAAAGTCCAGGATCAGATGGATTTACAGCCGAATTCTACCAGATGTGCAAAGAAGAGCTGGTATCATTCCTTCTGAAATTATTCCAAACAATAGAAAAAGAGGGAATCCTCCCTAACTCATTTCATGAGGCCAAAACATCCTCATACCAAAATCTGGCATAGACACAGCTAAAAAAGAAAATTTCAGGCCAATATTCCTGATGAACATCAAAGCAAAAATCCTCAATAAAAAACTGGCAAACCAAATCCAGCAGCACATCAAAAAGCTCATCCACCACGATCAAGTCGGCTTTATCCCTTGAATGAAAGGCTGGTTCAACATACACAAATCAATAAACATAATCCATCATATAAGCAGAACCAATGACAAAAGCCACATGATTATGTCAATAGATGCAGATCAGGCCTTTGACAAAATTCAACATCCCTTCATGCTAGAAACTCTTAATAAACTAGGTATTGATGGAATGTTAGAACTCTTATGGCAAACCCACAGCCAATATTATACTAAATTGACAAAAACTGAAAGCATTCCCTTTGAAAACTGACACAAGACAAGCTTGCCCTCTCTCACCACTCCTATTCAACATAGTATTGGAAGTTCTGGCCAGGGCAATCAGGAAAGATAAATAAAGGGTATTCAATCAGGAAAAAAGGAAGTCAAATTGTCTCTGTTTGCAGATGACATGATTGCATATTTAGAAAAGCCCATCATCTCATCCCAAAACGTCCTTAAGCTCATAAGCAACTTCAGTAGTCTCAGGAAACAAAATCAATGTGCAAAAATCACAAGCATTCCTATACACAGACAAATAGAGCCAAATCATGAGTGAACTCCCATTCATAACTGCTACAAAAAGAATAAGAATAAAAACCCAGGAATACAACTTACAAGGGATGTGAAGGACCTCTTCAATAAGAACTACAAACCACTGCTCAAGAAAATAAGAGAGAACACAAACAAATGGAAAAACATTCCATACTCATGAATAGGAAGAATCAATATCATGAAAATGACCACACACCCAAATTAATTTATAGATTCAATGCAATGCCGTCAAGCTACTATTGACTTTCTTCACAGAACTGGACAAACTACCATTGACTTTCTTCACAGAACTGGAAAAACTAAAACTGGAACCAAAAAAGAGTTCACATAGCCAAGACAATCCAAAGCAAAAAGAACAAACCTGGAGGCATCATGCTACCTGACTTCAAAGGATACTACAAGCCTACAGTAATAAAAACAGCACGGTACTGCTACCAAAGCAGATATACAGATCAATGCAACAGAACAGAGGTCTCAGAAATAACACCACACATCTACAACTATCTGATCTTTGACAAACCTGACAAAAACAAGCAATGGGGAAAGGATTCCTTATTCAATAAATGGTGTTGGGAAAACTGGCTAGCCATATGCAGAAAGCTGAAACTGAATCCCTTCCTTATACCTTATACAAAAATTAACTCAGGATGGATTAAAGGCTTAAACATAAGACCTAAAGCCATGAAAACCCTAGAAGAAAACCAAGGCAATACTATTCAGGACATAGGCATGGGCAAGGACTTCATGACTAAAAACCAAAAGCAATGGCAACAAAAGCCAACATAGACAAATGGGATCTAATTAAACTAAAGAGCTTCTGCACAGCAAAAGAAATTATCATCAGAGTGAACAGGCAACCTACAGAATGGGAGATAATTTTTGCAATCTAATGTCTATGTCTAATATTTCTATGCAGTATTAGACTAATGGCTACTATCCACAATCTACAAAGAACTCAAATTTATAAGAAAAATATAAACAACCCCATCAAAAAGTGGGTGAGGGATATGAACAGACACTTCCTAAAAGAAGACATTTATGTAGCCAACAAACATGAAAAAAGCTCATCATCACTGGTCATTAGAGAAATGCAAATCAAAACCACATCGAGATACCATCTCACACCAATTAGAATGGCGATCGTTAAAAAGTCAGCAAACAACAGATGCTGGAGAGGATATAAAGAAATAGAAATGCTTTTACACTGACGGTGGGAGTGTAAATTAGTTCAACCATTGTGGAAGACAGTGTGGTGATTCCTCAACAATCTAGAACTAGAAATACCATTTGACCCAGCAATCCCATTACTGGTTACATACCTGAAGGATTATAAATCATTCTACTGTAAAGACACATGCACACATATGTTTATTGTGGCACTATTCACAATAACAGACTTGGAACCAACCCAAATATCTATCAATGATAGACTAGACAAAGAAAATGTGACACATATATGCCATGGAATACTATGCCATCATAAAACAGGATGAGTTCATGTCCTTTGCAGAGAGATGAGTGAAGCTGGAAACCATCATTCTCAGCAAAGTAACACAAGAACGGAAAACCAAACACCACATGTTCTCAATCTTAAGTGGGAATTTAACAATGAGAACAAATGGACACAGGGAGGAGAACATCACAGGCTGGGGCCTGTCAGGGGGTGGGGGCTAGGGAAGGGATAGCACTAGGAGAAATACCTAATGTAGATGACAGGTTGATGGGAACAGCAAACCACCATGGCACGTGTATACCTAAGTAACAAACCTGCACATGTATCCCAGGGCTTAAAGTATAATAAAAAATAAAAGTAAAAATAAATGCTAATCTACTAAAATTTTAAAAACAATGTCAACATAAATGTCCATTTAAAAAATAATGCTAAAGAATGGAAACTATGGAGATTACATTAAAATATTAAAATTGAAAAAAAAATCAGAGCTTAGTCCTCACATCCATGAGCAGTGAGGTGACAACAGAATGACAGGGGGTGGGAGCAGAAATGCTGTCTTTTATCTGTCTTTTATTCCTTTTCTTTTTTAACTCTCAATATGGTCCCTAGCATAGCACCAACTAGTGGAGCACCTTGTAAATGACTGCAAGCTAATTATCTGAATTCACGGAAGCACTAGAAAGATGTCCTAAAAATCTACTTCAGAATTACCAGGGAAACACAGTGAAAACCACATCTTTGTAAGTACAGAAACACACATTGTTAGAAGGGTTCTGATTAATGGCATAACAAAAAAACGTAGACTCAAGTGAGAATATCTAATTAAGATCAGGGGAGAGGAAGCGGATGGAGCTGCTTTGCAAACTCTCAAGAGTCTCATGGATATAATGAACATGTGAGAGTTACTATTGAAGAAAGGTCTGAACAGTCACAATCTTCCATTAGACTAGAATGAAAGTCTACTGCATACCAACATTTTTGGTGGCAGCAATGTAACCAGATTTTTAAAAATATTTTTAAGGTACTTTATAGACAACGGTGGTTATATGATAAAGTACTCACCGATGAGATGAAAGATGAAATCTATGATACAGCTTTTAAGAAAAATACTGATTTCCTGATTTAAAAAGAAATAAACTTCAATGGCATATGCCTTTGCTCTTCACTCCTTGCTCTCTTTCCTTTTACTTGCTGGAATGCAATTACAATGTCTGAGATGCAGTAACTATCATGTGACCATAGGGAGAATCTACTTCTCAAGGGTACTGGAGACAGACGAGAATAAATCAGATTCCCCAGCAGGATTCTTAAGCTACTACACTGGCACTGCGCTGTTACCTCCAAACTCCTTGTCATGTGAACAAAAATAATTTACTTAACTAATCCATGGTTATAAAGGTTTTCCGCTACTTACTGCTGAATGCAATCATAGCTGACTTATCTATTCTTGTAAAATGCCTAACGTCCATATTTAAAATGAATAATACTAAAAAGTCTGTTTAGTTGCAGGTACCTGATCTTTGACTAGGCACACCCTGTAGTCAAGTGATCTGTCCATGCCCATAGCCTCACAGCCTTTGAAGTTCAAATTTGGTAAGTTTCTACGTGCAGAACTTTGCGGTCACTCTTGAATATTAACTATTTTATGCTAAGAGTATGGTCGGTCTGAATGTTGACAAAAAGATTACAGTAGAACTCTGCAATATTTAAAGAGATTTATTCTGAGCCAAATAGAAGTGACCATGTCCTGTGACCCAACCCTTAGCAGGTCTTGAGAATGTGTGGCCAAGGTGGACAGGGCACAGCTTTGTTTTATACATTTTAGAGACACCAATCAAATACACTAAATAAATACATTGGTTTAGTCCAGAAAGGTGAATACGACTCAGACTGGGGTGGTAGGGGGTTTCCAGGCTACAGGTGAATTTAAACATTTTTTGGTTGATAATTGGTGAGCTTACGTAAAGACCTGGGATTGATAGAAAGGGAATGTTTAGGTTAAGATAAAGATTGTGGAGACTTATAGTGGCTGCCCTTAGAGACAATAGGATGACAAATGTTTCCTGCTCAGTTTTTAGGTAATCTCTTTATGATTGGGAGGGTCTAAAAGAAAAAAATCTTGGTATGTTAATAGAGATTCTTGGCAGATACACATTTTCCCTCAAAAAACACAGCTTTGCAGGACCATTTCAAAACACGGCAAAGAAACATATTTGGGGATAAAATATGTTGATTTTCTTCTTTGTCTCATAATGTTATGCCAGAGTCAGGTTGGAAAGTAAATCACAATATATAGGCTTAAATAAAACCCATCTTGATGAGAATTTATTATTTTTAGGGCATGACTCCTCAGATCCCTTAGATAGGAATTTGGGCAAGATTTAAAAAAAAAATTCAGAATTTAGTTCTCATGGATTTTCAGTTCAGGTAATATACCCTAAAACACAGAAAACACAGGAGGAATTTTAATTCCATGGTCAGAATTTCTCTAAATGGCTTCTAAACAAATTCTCCAATGACAACACCACTAAACTCTAGTATATGTTAAAAAAATAACTTTCATCTAATTCAAGATACATTGTGTCCTTTAACATATTGAATAGACTATCCCATTTATTATATATAAAAGAAAAAAGAGTAAAATATCATTTGAAAGGGATGTGAGTTCCTCACACACCTCTTGGTCTGTATTTTGGCTGTAGCAACCCCTAAAACTGAGATCTTGATATGTGATAACTTTCTGGGGGTGAGATTTCAGTATTTCTCAGAACAATTTCTGTAGTATATCAGACCTGAGAAATCCTTTTGAACAAAAGAATGTAATTGAGAAATACCTAATTAACTATCCTACTTTAAATAGTCACAGTAGGCCAGGTGTGGTGGCTCACACACAGCACTTTGGGAGGCTGAGGCAGGCAGACCACAAGGTCAAGAGCTCGAGACCAGCCTGACCAACCTGGTGAAACCCTGTCTCTACTAAGAATACAAAAAATTAGCTGGCTGTGGTGGCATGTGCCTATAATCCCAGCTACTCAGGAGGCTGAGGCAGGAGAACTGCTTGAACCCAGGAGGTGGAGGTTGCAGTGAGCCAAAGTTGCACCATTGCACTCCAGCCCCTGGGCTACAGAGTGAGACTCAGTCTCAAAAAAAAAAAAGTCATAGTAAATGTTAGCTTATTAAAGGCACTGAGAAGTTTCATAGCAAAAACACCTGTCAATTTTTTTTTTTTAACTCAGCATAGGTCATAGAACCCTTTTCTTTTCTTACATAAATGCTTACTTCTATAGAGCACTTTTGAGATGCTGGTTTAGAATACCATCATGATCTAGCTGAAAGAAATCTAGTCGAAGAAAATTTAGCACAGTTTTGAATTTTCTTTCTGGGTTTTTTTTTTTTTTTTGAGACTCCGTTGCCCAGGCTGGAGTGCAGGGCCATGATCATAGCTCACTGCAGCCTCTACCTCCTGGCCTCAAGTGGTCCTCTCACCTTGACTTCCCAAAGCACTGGCATTACATGCATGAACCAACACACTCAGCCTTTCCTTGATACTTTTTTTCAAGGTTTTTTTCTTTTTGCCTTAAGTTGTTTTGCTCATTAGAAGAACTTGGAGACATTAGACAGAATAGCACTAACCTGCTATGCAAATTCAGTCACATAAATAACTTCATTTCCTCTTTCTTAACTGAGATTGTTTGCTGAGAATCTCCAGGACTTTTCTGTTGCAAAAAAATTCAGTGCTTCTATTCTGTTTTGCTTATTTAAAGATATATCTTTGACAGAGCACTTTCTTCCAATTAGTTGGATAAACACCACTGCTGTCTATCTTTATCCCAAAATGGAACTGCCCTGGGGTGATAAATCACTTTTCTATCTCTGTAGAAGTATTTGATTCTCTTTATTTCCAGAGCTGATGAGAGCTGCAATTATCACATGTGAGCTGTCTATTAGCATGGTCTGTGAGACTTTGGAACATGTTTGGAGATGTGGAGCAGGCTAGAGATCAGTTTATTCTCAATATCTACAACAAATACAGCAAGCAGAAAAGGACACAGACTCCTACACAGATAATGCAAATGAGACTACTGAGAGCCAGCCTATAGAGACAAATTGTTAATAGGGCAGATCACAATTAGTGACATACTTCTAATGTTTTTAAAAATTGCATGAGTACCTGTTTTATAGAGTAGGAGATAGACCAGAGGCTATAGTCAAATCTTTTTAAGCTACTATTACTTTTTCACTATTTTAAAAATTTGTTCATCTTCTACTTCAACATTTTTAGGCAGACTGCTTTTATTGTATTCATTGGATAAACATTTACTGACAGCTGCCTTTTGCAAAGCATCATGTCAAAAAGTCTGATGGTATGGTTAATGGTATTTTCCAAATTGACTCGCATCCCACATGCCCTTCTTAAAATGTGCCTTTAACACTACCATTGGGAGGTATGATCTATATTTCCTCCTTTTTGAAATTGGGTGGGCTTTTGTAACTTTCGTGACCAACAGAATATGGTGAAAGTAACACTAAAATTTCTGAGGCTAGGTCATCGCAAGCCATAGAGCTTCTACCTTGCCCACTGGAATTCTTTGGGCTGCCTTATAAGCAGTTTTACCACCCTAAGGCTACCATGCTGAGAGGAAGCCCAAACTAACCCATGTGGAGAAACTATAAGAGCAGCCTGAGACTACATGAAGATTGTTGACAGACACCCAGCCAGGCCCCAGCTACTCCAGTCCTCATTCCCATTGCCCCAGCTTTAGCCACCATCTGAACAGAGCCACATCTTAGACTATGCCAGAGCTGCTCCACCAAGCCCTTCCCAAATTCCCGACTTAGAGAGACAATTTTTGTCTCAAGCCATTAAGTTTGGGGATAAAATTGTTACACAATGATAGATAACTGAAACAGAGGAATACAATGATGACAGTTCATGGTCTTTTGGCCCAAAGAATCTTGAACTCTAGGTGGGAAGGTCAGATATACATAAAGGAGAACAGAAGAATGAATGAAGGTAAGATACAGACCAAAAAGGCTAGCCGTAGCACTAGGTGACTCAGGTTTTCAAACTGGCCTGGAGAAGCCATTTCACATCTCAGACCCACTGAGATTTGAGCTGTTGTTAGTCTCAACAGGTCTTGAAGGCCAAATAGTTGTCAAGGAATTGAGCTTCAGAATTATGGCTGGCGTTTGAAATTTCCACAATCTTAAGTTTGAAGTAACTTGAATTCACGGCATGTTTATGGGATTAATAAGCAGCAGCATTTGTATGTGTTATCTTGTTTGATCATCATAAAGTCTAATAGGTATCCACCTGGCCAAGCTTTATAATTCTACTGGATTATTTATTTTAAAAATTTAAGAAGTGTCTCACTCAAATTAATCAATTAAACATTTACTGCATGGTTACTCTGGGCAAAATGACAAAGCACTAATCATAATAGCAGAGAACTAACACAGTTCATGTCATCAAGTAGTTTAAAAACTAGTTGGGCACTTGTTGCATAGAATGACACATACTCACACACAAATAATTAACAGCAGTGAGGAAGAAATGTTAAGTGTTTAATGTTAAGTACAATTCAATACAGAGTTTAATATATTTGTCTATTCCAAGGTAGTCTTTTACCTCAGATTATCCTCGCCCTAAATGCTTTTCATGGTTCTGACCCAATTCTGAAAATAAAAATCTAAGCTCAAGTAGGTTGAATCTCTCATTCTGTGTGTCATGGTCTTTGTACTGAAGACCATAATGACTGGTATACTTTGGATGTCCCCTCCAAATCTCATGTTGAGATGTAATCCTCCGTGTTGGAGATGGGACCTAATGGGGGGGGGGGGTCTGTCATCATGATGGATCCCTCATGAATGGTTTGAGCCATCTCCTTGGTGATAAATGAGCTCTTGCTGAGACATGAGATCTGGCTGTTTACAATTGTGTGGCACTGCTCCCCACCCTTTCTCTCTCCCTTGCTCCTGCTTTCATCATGTGAAGTACCTGCTCACCCTTGGCCTTCTGTCATGATTGGAAGCTTCCTGAGGCCTCCCCAGAAGCAGATGCCACGAAGCTTCCTGGGCAGCCTGCTGAAGTGTGAGCCAATTAAATCTCTTGTCTTATAAGTTACCCAGTGCCAGGTGTTCCTTTATAGCAGTGCAGGAATCACCTAATACCATAGATGCAATTCCTGGACGAGGTAAAGCCATGTGGCTTTATGATGCAGGATATTCACCTGCTATTTATGCCTGTTACCCAGGTTCATGGTAAATGTTGTAGTCAAGGGTACCCCTTTTGCATGGAAACCTCATGTAATCATACTGCTGCAAAATTGAGCTGTGGTCAGAGAAGCCTTGTCAGATTTGCTATTTTCATTCCCTACATGAGTCTTGCAGATGCCAATAAAAACAGTAGGCTAATTAACAAGAGAATGGAGAGAGGCAGAGGGAACAGTCAAAGAGTTCTCAGGATGGTGGAAATTTTAAAATGGTTATTAAGAAATGAGATGAACAAAGAAAAAAGGAAAGAGGAGAGTCATGGGACTTGTTCCTTGGTGGAAATCTTTAGATGGTTATTAAGAAATAGGATGAATACATGGAAATCGATAGGGTTAAATAAAAGGTCTTAATACAACACAATGGAAGGTTGGGTGGACCAAAGGGAGTCTCTGCTGGTTCCCCAACAATAAGGGGTTCTAAATAGGTTTGCTGTATTTACCCCAGTTTGGAGAAATTGTAAAAGTCAGAAGGCAAAGATCATAATGAGAAAGCTGACCAACAATTGCCTGGGGCAATGTTGAGGCAGGTTAATCCAGATAAAGATTGACAAAAAGACCAGGGACCATTGGCTCAACCCGCTGCTAGGAATCCAAAGCCTTTTGCACAAGAGAAGGTAAAATAATCTAGTGGTGGAGAAGAGAATTTCAGGGGACTAGAGTATAAAAATCGAAGGGTTGATAGCATAGTGAAAGTTGGAATGTTTAAACAGGCTGTATGTAAAGTAATTTGTGTCTCCTTTTTGATGGCAATGGGATATTTTATCTGACTGTGGGATGTTCCCTCTACTAATATTGTAAAAGAGAAGGCATGCAAATCTGCCCTCCAAGCAATATTAATTGAACATACTAAATGGGAACCAGTAGGAGTGCCCAAGCCCAGACAGTATAGAATAGAAGCTGAAGTGCTGGTAGGGACAATTTCTCCATTTGATGGTTCTTTGTGGAGCAGTTACTAGGGCTTATGGCAAAAGCCTTTGAGGGCCTCCCAAGGATAACTACAGGTACTTCGGACTTAGAGAATTTCCACTTGAGGAGCATTTACTGCCTTGCAATAGAACTTTAACTGAAGCTATCCCTGTGACTGAAGGGCATAAAATGATCTTGAAATCTGGAGTATGAATGCTGTCTTGGTGATGTCAGGGAATCACTCTACTGAGGATACCAGTGCCCAGAAGAGTTCCTTAGTAAAATGGAGATGAATTATACTGGGCCATGCTGCCTAGGGAATGCAAAGAACAGTCAGTCAGGAGCAGGGAACCCCTTTTTCCTTAGGACTGACTCTGGAACTGTGTGAGGAGCTGCTGGATGCTATAGACACTTGGCTATTGCCATCAAACAGCTCTAGGCTGACCAACAAAGAGCAGCTTGGTGTGTGGATGGCAGTTCCAAGGGGAATGGATAACATCCTAATTAAAAGGATGGCACTCTGAACAAGGTAAAAATGAATCAGCTCAGTAAGCTGAATTGCATGCTGCCTTCCTAACACTAATGAAGTAACTGAACAGTGGTAAATGCCCCTGTGTTTGGGTTTTTACTGGCTTGTGAATAGTGGCCAATGGCTTGGCCACATATGGTCATGCAGAGGGACAGCAGAAACCTGGCCTTTTAAAGGGATGCTCATATGGAGCATGGCCCTCTGGAAATATGAAAGGTGCATTAAGGTGGGCTGTGTACATGCACTTTGGTTGAGCCTCTTTCCAGGTTGGAAAGGTGACTGGAATCAACAAGCAGATGTCCCTGTGTGCACCCTTGATGTGGCCACCTGAGTCTGTGAAATGAGTGGATATAGAGGAACCATGGCAGTGCAGGGATGGGCTGAATCTAGGCATGTTCCTTTCATACCCTGTCTGGCACACGATCCCAGTAGGAACCATTCTGTTTCTCAGCAAGAAAGAAAGACTGTAGATGGCTATGGGACACATTTCCTAATGGGAAGGCCCTGGACACAGCTGGTCAGTGAGAGTGTTGCTGTTAGCCCTGGGAGGCTACAAATGGGTCTTGACAGGAGTAGACACTGATTCTGGAGTGGGTTTTCCTTATCTGCTGTAAGATTCAAACACTGAGTGCCACAAACAACAACAAAAATAGAACAGAAGATACGGGTCAGATTTGGTCAGCCACCTGTTATTTCTTCAGACGAAGGAATACACTATGCAGTCAACAATGTTCAACAATGGGCAAAAGGATCTCCTCCTCAGAGTAATAATTTGATAGGAAAAGTGGAAATGGCAATTAAAACATCAGTTGTCTAAAAATGGGGAAGGACAAAAGCACAAAAGGCTGGCTTACACGCCTTCATGAGTTTGTGCTCACACCCAACATGAGCGGGACTAAAGGAGAGTCCCCACTAGAATTTCCTACCTTTTTTCTGGTTGATATGGGGAATAGGGGATGGGGAAGCATGCTGGAATAACTGCAATGTCTGCAAAGGGAGGAGCACACTGGCATAATGCTAATGTTTTCTTTCTTCTCCACAACACCTCTAGGTTTTTTCTCCTCTACTTGATGCAGTGGTCCTAGGACCAGGGCTATAGCAAGCGCTAGAAGCAGGAATGATTCCTGAGCAAGAAACTGTCATGTTTTTAAACCTTATGTCAGAATTTCTACAGGCCTAATGGGCCTAAGCGGGGTGGATTGTGCCATTTGGCAAAATTGAGGTTAACAGTGGGTACAGCTATGTTGCCTGGAGGTTCACTATTGCTGCACCTATGTAACCCGCTGTGTGTGTATGTAACCTTACCCCAACTGAATGAGAGTGGACGGAGGGGGAGGCATTCACTAGACTACGATTGCTGCCTGCAATCTAGACAGCACAGTGACAATGCTAATGTTCCTTGCAAAGGTTTTTAAGGAAGGAGGGAAAAATAGTAGCTGAGGTAAAGGAATTAATAAATAGGTTATGAAGTCAGGGAAATCCAATATTACATTAACACCTCAAAAGAGGCTCAGAGCAAGAGATGACATGGTCTCTTAGCTCAGTGGTAACAGATGCCTGAAAGGGTGAAGCTTCATTTACTATCACGCCGGCTTTTAGAACCTGGCAAGATTGAATGGAAGCCTGCAAACCTAGTGGCCTTGCCCTGAGAGACATATTCTTATGAGATAATGATGGGCTGGACTAATGACTAATATGACTGAATGGGAGTCAGATAATGTACCAGTATCTTTTGAGTTGCATGTTCTTTTGATGGAAGGGATCCAGAGGTGGACAAAGAATGATAAAGTGAAATGCCCTTTACCCCATTTTGTGTCTTCTTAACTATGTGGCCTTAGGTAACTTAGTTTATTCTTCTGAGTTGTTCATCTATAAAAGAGGAATAGCTATAATTTCTACTTCATACGGCTTTTGGGAAGGGATCCTTCCTTTCCTCAGGGAATTAATTTGACCCCTTCAAAGGTGGGTGTAGAACAGACCTCTCAGACTTTCCACAGCCCAGATATTGGATCAATCACAACTGTGCCCCTACTTAGGGGAACTGGGCCCAAAAGGAGGTACAATTTGGCCAAGATTTTCTCCTTGCTCGAGACCTCTGGCTTAGGGGCTGGCACTCATGGACTAGGCTGGAAAGGCAGAAGCACCATGTGGTTAAGCCCTTCACATCTAGATTCAGACTGCCTGAGTTCAAATCCCATTTCTGCCACCTGTGAGCTGCATGGCCTGGAGCAGTTACTTTACTCTGTGTCTTCATTTCCCATCTGGAGAATGGGGACAATTGTATCTACATCCTAGGATTGGTATACATTTTAAATACCTAACACACTGAACACTGTTTAGAACATAAGTATTCATGATTATTACAAGTTTACACATATGGAGGGAGATACAAAATTGAAGTAATACCCAGCCCCACTTTGGATCTAAAATGGCCAAGTAGTTGAAGCAAAATTATTTTGGTGTTATGCTGTTTTTATTCAGAATGATGTCAATTTTCTACTTTGCTAGTTTGAACCTGACTTTAGAAATGACACTGCCACCATGATCTTCTTGAACCAACCACCGTAACTTCCTTCTCATGCCCTTACAGGTTCTCCAAGCTTTGAGAGGTCCAATAAATCAGATGAACTTTTCCATATCACTCTACCAGACTCTGTTAACATTATGAGAGGACGGCGATGTCTTTCTAATGCGTAATTATTTGGTTTAATAAAAGGAAATTTGGCCGAAAGCAGTTATCACCATGGATATGCAGTCATAAAAAGTTGGTACGGTACAGAATGGGCACCATGAAAATTTCACAAGGTTGAAATCAGGGCAAAGCTCAGCATGTGGGGTGAGCTGGAAGAATGCTCTCATCAAAGTGGTTATTAATATCTACTAAAGAACCTGACCTTTGTTGCTGTAAACAAGACCAGATAATTATGTGTTCCTTCGAAGAGCAACCTTGAGATGAAAACTGAGGTTCTGTCAAAGAGAACAGGAAAGTAATTTGTACGAAAATGAAACATGGAGTTTAGGTATTAATATCTAACAGCTTTGGCCCTTGTCATGAAAGATTTGTTACTTTAGGTAATAGTTATAATTAGCAATCTTGTTCATGAGGCTTCTTATTCTCTCATTTTTCTAGAGAAAGAGGCTTAAAGGAATGTGATAGTCTTTGGGAAGGACTATTTTTCCCTTTTTTTTTTTCCCAGTGGGCTTGTTCTTTACCCTGTCTCAATTATTTATTCAAGATGAAAGATGCTTTCAGGTCACAGAGTCATGATTAAGGACAGGCCCAGGCAAGTAAGGTGAGCACCCTCCAGCTCTGGAAACACTTTTTCCACTACTGACTCACAAGCAGGTGAAAAAACAAACCTTAAAGCCCAGTTTGTTTATAGTTACCATCTTGGTATGGTGCCCTGTCACCCCTTTCTTCTCCTGAAGGTGAGATATTTTCTCAGGGAAAGAATTAATCAGAATTACCAAAGCTTAAAGCAGTCGTTTTAATTTAACGTGGATTCTTTTTTCTGACCCTTTTAGTTGCACGCACAAAAATGCACAGACCGATGTGAAAATGACGTGATGTAAACAAATGAAATGTACGAAAGGATCCCTGGTTTCCAAGTCAAATTGCATTTTCATTCTTCAGGGTTACATCTTGTCTCTTTCCATCTTTTTTTCCATTCTCATTCTTTCAGGTTAAATGAAAGTCAGTACTTTCATTAGTAAATCAAATAACTGGCTTTTATCCAGGTCAGATGGTCAACAGGGGGTTATCCCTGCTAACATCGTCACATTATTCCAGAAACATACCTTGGCGCCTTGTGCCATGTGAAAGGGTTGTTAAAGAGACCAGCCCATGGATCTTCACTGCTTGCTCTATTCCACACAACATATTTTGTGTTGCACTGTTGATACAAAGGGTATAGGAGTAGATTCCTGTCATTGCAATCAAATTTTAAAAGTTAAAGAGAATTCTAAAATTGAAATAGTGTATCAAGGTGCTTAAGTAGACATGTCTTTAAGTTGTATACATCAGTTGGCAAATGGACGAATAATTGCTGTTGAATTAACAACAAATACTGTTAAAGTAGAGGGTAAATGCAAGTATTTTAATCCAGATTTTCCAGATGACTTAGGAAGTGAAATTTGAGCTGGGTTCAATAGGGAGGTAACCAGCAGATTTTAAGACAGGTGAATGAATTTGGTAAAAACAGGGCAGTGAGCAAGCACCTGGGATATTTCATAAAGGAAGTGAACCCATTCCACTGGAGCAGGTTTAGTAAAAAGGTGATAAGGGACAGGCTGGAAAGCAGGCTGAGGTCAGATGGCCTGTTACATTTTCAAAACAGTATTTGTTATCTATTTTCTAGGAATGGGAAACCACTGAAAGTTTATTAATATTAAGCAAGGAGGACAAGATAGTTTGCAATCAAACCTAGTGTGAGAATGAAACAGGGATTAAATTATTCAATTCAGAAGGATTGGAATGTGATTGCTTGAAGGCATAGACACTCAAGGCAGTTTTGCCAGGCTTCCCTCCAGCCCTGCCGGCACAGGGAAGGAGCAGCTGTGACTGAGTGGAAAATGTGTGGTCTGGTGCACACAGACATGACTTCCAATCACTTCTCAGCTACTTTCTTGTTGTTTAACTTTGGGTATGTCCTTAAAACTCCTCTGATATTCTATTTTCTCATCTGTAAAGTGGAGAGGCAATATCTACTTCACCATGTTGTTAGGAATAATAGAAATGACAGATGAGTTTCTGTCTCATAGTTTATACTCAATGAATGGTAGCTGTTTTAATTTTAATTGTAGTTATATTATTGTAATTGTATATCAGTCATCTCATACATTAAGTAGAAGCTTGAAAATTGTAGTGGGGTCAATTCTGATTTATTAACCATATTTCCACCTCCACTCTCCCCCCAAAATGCTTGTGTTTACTTCGCAGTGAGTAACAGCCATCTTTATAGATGAATGTCAATACCTTCTAGGTAGAGGGATGGTATGCAGTTTGGGAGGACAAGAGCTTTGCCTCCCCTGAGGAAAGTAGCAGCTGAGAACCCAATGATTTCACTGATACTTTGGCTTGGAATGCAGAAAGTCTCAATCGCTGAGACTCCATGGTGAGGAAGCAGGGAGTAGGAGCACCCCAGGACCTTGATCTGCCCTCCCTCTTGCTGCTGTCAGGGCTCCATACATAGAAGGATGGGAAGCAGATCAAGCACTGTGTGGCACAGATCTGGCTTCAAATTCTGGCTCTGCAATTTACCAACTGAGAATCCAGTACAAGTTTCTTAGACTCTTTGAGCCTCGCAAGTTCCATCATTAAAAGAAGAATGATAATCCTTTGCAGGGTTGCTGTGGGAACTAAATTAGCTAACGTGAAGGAAGCTCCTAATTTCAAATAGGTCCTCAGCATATGGTGGCAATGATGACTCTCCTCATTCTCTTTTTCTTCCTTCCAGCTTTGCTTCACCTCCTGAGTCTCTTCTTCGGGAAGGACCATGAACCAATGCAGCCCATGAGAGCCAGCTGTGGAAGGAGACATCCTTGCTCCTTCTTATCCCTGCTTATCCTCAGCTATAATCTGGTGACTAAATGGCTTCTCCTTCCATCTGCAGGGGGACAGTGAAACCAAGCACTGTGTTGGTCACTCTGGATAACCCTTAACCAATGATGATTCCATTGGTAAGGACAAAGCAGAGTGAAATATCTGATAATGAGGCACATCTCTTTTGGAACCTGAAGAAAGGTGAGAAGTGAATGGGTGCTAGTGAGATGATAAGAGAAGAAAAATTCTCAAAGATGGAAGGAGGAGAAAGTAAAAAGAACAAATTGTAGGGCAGTATTTTAAACAAGTATTTTTTTCATTTATCAATTAGAGAATTGAACTTTTTTATTTCTTAAGCCAATTGCTCTTATAAAATTGCCACCTTATGATGAACAGACAAGCCATATTTCTTATTCAGATACTTCCACAAAAGGAGAAATTTGGCAGCTTTATATCCTGGGGTTTTGTGAGAAAAATTCATTTTGTTACCCAGAGTCAGCTGCTGAAAAAAAAAAATATATATATATATAGCAGCAGAAACTTTTCCTCCTGTTGTTGTTCAAATACGACCCAGTTCTCCAGGCTGACTGAGGAATAAATTGGAAGCAGGCAGTGAGTAGAGACTAATGCCTTAATTAGCTATTAATATATGATCACTGCTATTCTTAGAAATAGTATTTCAATAACTACCTCAGAAATGGAGTTCAGATTTTATAGTTGTGTTCTGTCACACATAAAACCAGGGAGAGTTGATGGGTAATAGGTTGGACCACGATGTCATTTCTGGAAAACTCCAGTTACATTTGCTATTGCTTTAAAAAGTCATGCTTGGAAAGTTGCCTGGTAACCTGATTTATCTTGAATATTAAAAATTCACCCATTAGGAAACTACCTTGACTGTAACTCAGTATCAAAATTGAACACCTCTTTGACTGTGCGGTCTGCAAGGTAATAGCGATGGGGTTGGAAGTAAATTAGTTAAATTTGGTTGGAGAATGAATAGATAATATGTTTAGCCAACTTGGGAATAATTTAGGTGTTGTTAAAGTATGTAATCTTAAATAATTGAAATGGGGTTTCTTTTTAAGTTCTACATAATATTTGTTAATTGATAAACTCTGATGATATCTCACACTGAAAGTTCGCTAACCATGTAATTAATAGAGATGTATCATTGATGCACTAAGACTACTCAATAGCTCTTTAGTTCCATTTACAGCAGGATAAAATAGTCACCAGGCATGCGATCAATAAATGACAAGTTTTGAG
Source organism: Cebus imitator (assembly GCF_001604975.1). Lineage (NCBI taxonomy): Eukaryota > Metazoa > Chordata > Mammalia > Primates > Cebidae > Cebus > Cebus imitator. Next base: position 559,795 of record NW_016107782.1, on the reverse strand, counting down.
TGTTATATTTACAACCTGAGAGCCAAGTAACTCCTCATCATTAAACAGTCTCCCACTCAGAACTATGAGTGACCTGTTTGGGGTTTGTTGAGTGCCCATGGGAAAAAATTCTAAGCTATGGAAACCATTTTTTCCCCTGTGGAATTTCCCCATAGGACTTAGTTGGGCCTCCTTCCCTATGTGGACACTTTGAGACATCACAGAGGCAAGGAGTACCAAAGATCATGAAAGATTTGGTAGTTACAAACAAACACCTTGGTTCACATCCAGCAACTGTCTCCCAAATTCAGCTGGGTCTGACATAGCAGCTGAGCTTCCTGCTCAATTTGGCCCCAACTCTGCCCAGACGGAGGACTCCTCTGTTTCCACTAGAACGAGCCAGGAACAGAAAATCTATCCATCTAAAAATGCTTGGAGTAATTTTAGTTTTGGGGAAGACAAAGAGAAAATAACCGCGTGGTTTCACCACAAGGATTTAGGTATAAGGTTGGGAAATGGTGTCAGTCAGGGATTGTATCTTCATGTGCCGCCTGAGGAACCAAATACTTGCTAAGAAACAACCTGCATCCGACCCTAAACCCTCAGATGCCAGGAATCATTAAAAGCATTCATCACAGGAGAAAATTTCTCTGTTAAACTAAAGATAAACCACTGTGCCCCAATTCCCAGATGACGGAAATGAGACTTTAAATGATATAATGAGTCACATTTGCATTCTTTTTTAGAAGATAAACAGCCAATTTATTTTTTGCCTTGAATGGCACATCTTTTAGTAATGTGATTGAGGAGATAAAATAACCAGCGGTAACTGATTATCTATTTTAAGTCATTATGTTCAAGATGTATGATATATTAGTTCACTTCTCCAGAAGTGATTTCAATGATTAGGAGTTAAGCCAAGGAAATAAGCAGAACAGCTAAGTGAAGTGTAAGCAACGGAAATACTCACAAATTTCACCCTCTCTCTTACGCTCTGAGCTCAAAGAGGGCCTTAAAGCACTCCCCAGCATCTATTTATTTTATTTAAGATATAATTCTAATAACAAAATGGAGGTAGTTGTTGCAAAGAGATAAAAAGGATGCTGTCCAACTTAGGCAACTGAAAGCAGCAAGAAACGACAGAGAACAGACAATGATAAAAGAAATGAATAAATCAAAATGGCAGGAAAGAGTCATGAACACTTTCTCAGTGTGGGGCCATTCTGTGAGGAGTGAAATAAAAATAATTAAGCAAAACACAGATTTGGTGTTCACATTTCAAAACCCTCTAATATCAGAAAATATGTGATCTGTGTTAGGAGGACAACTGATGTATCTTAGAAATAGTGCCAACATAAAAACTTATTTTAAATTCAGTCATCTCTAAAATAAGTGCAATGCTAAATACTCATGTTTTTCTGCATGGATTACAGAGAAGTAGTGGAGTATCATAGTTAAAAGGGTGTATATTGTTGCCAACTGCCCAGATTTCAAATCCCAGCCGTGCCATTAACTGTCTGTGTAACCTTGGATGACTCACTTAATGTCTCTGAAGCTCAGTTCCTCCACTGCAAACTGGGTAGCAGTAAGGATTTAATGAATTAATGTATGCAAAGCATTAGAAGAGTACCTGGCACATACTGAGTATTACATAAGCATCCTCTACAAAGAAATTTGCATTCATTAACTACCTAATGTGTGCCAGGTATTGAGTAGGGTGCTGTGATCTTTATCATTATATTTTATAAGCCATTATTACATGAAGTCAAACACCAAAATCTTGCTTTCAATATTTTTCAAGCTCAACATAACTGGCAACAAAGAATTAACAACTCTGGAACAAGGCAATGTAGTCCATTATACCTAAAGTTCTTTTAGCTTTATTTCTGCCATAGAAATTAACTTTTGTTTCTTGAAACTTTATGTCCATTTTGGTTAGCTACTATTCTCTCTCTCTCTGAAATGGTCCCCTCTCTTCCTTTGCATGTATAATCACCTTTTCTGTTCAGTTACCGTTTTAGACCTCAAGGATCCAATGATCTGGGAATACAGTTCATCTGAGGATGGGCATTACAGCTGTTTACAAGGTAAAAACAATGTTGATAAAAGTTCTGTGTCCCTAATGGTGTCAAGAAGAAATGGGCAATCATTTTCAGGTAAAAACAACAACAATGACAAACAAACAAACAACAAAAATCCAACCAGGAAACCTGCATCTGCTTCTTGAAATACGTCCATAAAAACCAAATAGGTATAGATATACTTTTGCCTTAATTAGATAAATGAAATTTTTGAGTATCAAAAAATTATTTTCAATATCCACAAAATACCTAAACAGTAGTCTTTGAAATAGTCAAGGTAATGACCAACAAAAAAACACTGAGAAAATGTCACAGACCAGAGGAGACAAGGCATGATGACTGAATGTAAGGTAGTTTCCTGAATTGGGTCCTAGAACAGATAAAGGTTTTTAGTCAAAAGCAGTTGATATCTGCAAAAGGATTGAAGTTTAGTTAATAGTAATGTCTAAATGCTAACCTCATAGTTTGGATGACTACATTGTGGTTATGTACAATGTTAGCATTGAGAACACTAGGTCAAGGGTATTCAAGAACTCTCTGTACTATCTTTGCAACTTTTCCAGAAATCTAAAGTGATTCCAAAATAAAAAGTTTATTTAAAAAAGTATTCTCAGATTTTTGAAAGGCTGGACAGTGGGAGTAATGTGCATCTTAATGTCAGAAGGTTGAGTTTGTATCTGCTTTCACCACCATCCAACAAGATGACTTAAGTCAAGTTGACTGAGCCTCAGGATTCACATTCATAAAAGGCGGATAAAATCTCTACCTTACACAGTGTTATTGAAAAGGGCAAATAAGAAATTCATGAACCCCTACAAAAAGTAATCATAGGCACAACTATTTTTCCAAACCTTGCTTTACAGCTTCAGTCCAACCTTAAAACTATTGACTCGATTGACACATACATTTTTCTTATTTTACTTTTTGAAAAGGATCAATAAATGATCTGTAATGGCTTTAATAGTGAAAAATTAAGAGTTGGATATTAGTCTCAGAGGGTTTATATTTTGAAGATGTTTTTCCTTCAAAAGTAACATTGAGCTTGTTGAACTTGACAAATTAGTATTTTTTTTGGACAAACTACTACAGTGATCCAGATTAAGTATACCTGGGTGTGTATGAAGACTTGGCAAGAAAGAGCCAAAGAAAAACACATGATTTTGTGTATTAGTTTAGGGCTGTGTGATTCTAACTAACTTTAAGCCAAAACTGGGTAGAGGAAAACACTGGTGCAGAAGTTGTCAGAAGGTCCTTGGGAGAAAGAGCAGGCAGTGAGGGGAACTGGGGTGAAATTATCCTCCCATTCTCTAGGAGGCATGGCTGATGTAGTAGTTAAGAGTACAGGCTTTTGATCCAGACCCTCTGAATTTGAAGCCAAACTTTTTCAGAGCTTGGGCAGGTGACTTAAACTCTCTGTCTTGTTTGAAGATAATTAATAAGGACATGATCCTATTTGTATTTTAGAAAACTCCTCTGGAAGCAGTGTGGAAGATCAATTAGAGCAACATCAGACCCAACAAGGGCCACAGTTGAGAAACCAGCACAATAATAGAGAGGTGATGAGGGCCTGAGCTGCACAGGGAGCCCTGAGCATGGGGGAAGGAGTTTAGAAAAACGTGAAGAAGATGGGTAATCAGAGAAAGAAAGAACTCTAAATGGATTCTTAGGTTCTTGGAGACTGGGATTTTGGGGAATCATTGAAGAGTAGGAAAGGTCATGCTTGTGATTTGGGACATACTACATGCTTTGTGTTTGGGGACACTAAGAAGGAAATGCCTATCTACTACAGGAGCTTGTGTTTTATGTCATACGCCACTCTGATTAAATGGGAGCTTAAAGAGAGTTAAGTACAAGACAGGGGTTAAGAATGCTGTTTCTGCAGATCTCTCGACAAGCCAGAAGAGAGTGGGGCCCAATATTCAACATCCTTAAAGAAAAGAATTTTCAATCCAGAATTTCATATCCAGCCAAACTAAGCTTCATAAGTGAAGGAGAAATAAAATCCTTTACAGGCAAGCAACTGCTGAGAGATTTTGTCACCACCAGACCAGCCTTACAAGAGCTCCTGAAGGAAGCACTAAACATGGAAAGGAACCACCAGTACCAGCCACTGCAAAAACCAAATTGTAAAGACCATTGACACTATGAAGAAACTGCACCAAATAAGGGGCAAAATAACCAGCTAGTATCATAATGACAGGATCAAATTCATACATAACAATATTAACCTTAAACGTAAATGGGCTAGATGCCCCAGTCAAAAGACACGGACCGGCAAATTGCATAAAGAGTTCAGACCCATCAGTGTGCTGTATTCAGGGGACTCAGCTCATGTGCGGAGATACATGTAGGCTCCAAATAAAGGGATGGAGGAAGATTTACCAAGCAAATGGAAAGCAAGAAAAAGCAGAGGTTGCAACCTAGTCTCTGATAAAACAGACTTTAAGCCAACAAAGAGCAAAAGAGACAAAGAAGAGCATTATGTAATGGTAAAGGGATCAATGCAACAAGAAGAATCTAACTATCCTAAATATACATACACCCAATACAGGAGCACCTAGATACATAAAGCAAGTTCTTAAAGACCTACAAAGAGTCTTAGACTCCCACACAATAATAGTGGGAGACTTTAACACCCCACTGTAAACATCAGACAGATCAGCGAGGCAGAAAATTAATGAGGATATCCAGGACTTGAACTCAGATCTGTACCAAGAGGACCTAATAGACATCTATAGAACTCTCCACCCCAAATCCAAAGAATATACATTCTTCTCAGCACCACATTGCACTTACTCTAAAATTGACCACATAATTGGAAGTAAATTACTCCCAGCAAATACAAAAGAATGGAAATCATAACAAACAGTCTCTCAGCCGACAGGGCAATGAAATTAGAACTCAGGATTAAGAAACTCACTCAAAACCACACACCTACATGGAAACTGAACCACCTGCTCCTCAATGACTACTGGATAGATAATGAAACGAAGGCAGAAATAAAGACATTCTTTGAAACCAATGAGAATGAAGACACCACATACCAGAATCTCTGAGACACATTTAAAGCAGTGACTAGAGGGAAATTTATAGCACTACATGCCCACAAGAGAAGGGAGGAAAGATCTAAAATTGACACCCTAACACCACTATTAAAAGAACTAGAGGAGCAAAATCAAACAAATTCAAAAGCTAGCAGAAGATAAGAAATAACTAAGATTGGAGCAGAACTGAAGGAGATAGAGACACAAAAAAACCCTTCAAAAAAAATCAATATATTCAGGAGCTGTTTTTTTTTTTTTTTTAAAGACCAACAAAATAGATTGACCATTAGCCAGGCTAATAAAAAAGAAGAGAGAAGAATCAAATACATGCAATAAAAAATGATAAAGAGGATATCACCACCCATTCCACAGAAGTACAAACTACCATCAGTGATTACTACAAACACCTCTATGCAAATAAACCAGAAAATCTAAAAGAAATGGATAAATTCCTTGGGACATCCTCCCAAGACTAAACCAGGAAGAAGTTGAATCCCTGACTAGACCAATAATAAGGTCTGAAATTCAGGCAGCAATTAATAGCCTACCAACCAAAAAAAAGTCTAGGACCAGATGGGTTCACAGCTGAATTCTATCAGAGGTACAAAGAGGAGCTGGCCCCATTTCTTCTGAAACTATTCCAAACAATACAAAAAGACAGAATCACCCCTACCTCATTTTATGAGACCAACATCATCCTGATAACAAAACCAGGCAGAGACACAACTAAAAAAGAAAATTTTAGGTCAACATCCATGATGAACATAGATGTCAAAATCCTCAAGAAAATACTGGCAAACCGAATCCAAGAGCACATCAAAAAGCTTATCCATCACAATCAAATCAGCTTCATCCCTGGGATGCAAGGCTGGTTCAACATATGCAAATTGATAAATGTAATCCATCACATAAGCAGAACCAAAGACAAAAACCACATGATTTTCTCAGTAAATGCAGAGAAAGCCTTTGACAAAATTCAACAGCCCTTTATGCTAAAAACTCTCAATACACTAGGTATTGATGGAATGTATCTCAAAATAATAAAAGTTATTTATGACAAACCCACAGCCAATACCATACTAAATGGGCAAAAACTAGAAGCATTCCCTGTGAAAACTGGCACAAGACAAGGATGCCCTCTCTCACCACTCCTATTCAACATAGTATTGGAAGTTCTGGCCAGGGCCATCAGGCAAGAAAGAGAAATAAAAAGTATTCAATTAGGAAAAGAGGAAGTCAAATTGTCTCTATCTGCAGATGACATGATTGTATATTTAGAAGACCCCATTATCTCAGCGCCAAATCTCCTTAAGCTGAGAAGCAACTTCAGCAAAGTCTCAGGATACACAATCAATGTGCAAAAGTCACAAGCATTCCTACACACCAGTAACAGACAAACAGAGAGCCAAATCATGAGACTCCCATTCACAGTTGCTACAAAGAGAGTGAAATACCTAGGAATACAACTAACAAGGGATGTGAAGGACCTCTTCAAGGAGAACTATAAACCACTGCTCAAGGAAATAAGAGAGGACACAAACAAATGCAAAAACATTCCATGCTCATGGTTAGGAAGAATCAATATCATGAAAATGGCCATACTGCCCAAAGTAATTTATAGATTCAATGCTATCCCAATCAACCTACCATTGACTTTCTTCACAGAGTTGGAAAAAACCACCTTAAACTACATATGGAACCAGAAAAGAGCCCACATAGTCAAGACAATCGTAAGAAAAAGAAACAAACAAACAAAAAAAAAATCTGGAGGCATCATGCTACATGACTTCAAACTATACTACAAGGCTACAGTAACCAAAACAGCATGGTACTGGTACCAAAACAGAGATGCAGACCAACAGAAAGGAACAGAGGCCTCCAAAATAATGCCACACCTGTACAACCATTTGATCTTTGACAAACCTGACAAAAACAAGTAATGGGGAAAGGATTCCCTATCTACTAAATGGTGTTGGGAAAACTGGGTAGCCATATGCAGAAAGCTGAAACTGGATCTCTTCCTTACACCTTATACAAAAATTAACTCCAGATGGATTAAAGATTTAAACATAAGACCCAATACCACAAAAACTTTCGAAGACAACCTAGGCAGTACCACTTAGGCATAGGCATGGGCAAGGGCTTCATTACTAAAACACCAAAAGCTATGGCAACAAAAGCCAAA
>NW_016107782.1:511020-552371 GCF_001604975.1 Cebus imitator | reverse complement strand
AAAGAGTAGGCAAAGGACATGAACTGATACTTTTCAAAAGAAGACATTTATGCAGCCAACAAACGTGAAAAAAAGCTCATCATCACTGGTCATCAGATAAATGCAAATCAAAACCACATTGAGATACCATTTTATGACAGTTAGAATGACATGGTGATCATTAAAAAATCAGGAGACAACAGATGCTGGAGATGATGTGGAGAAATAGTAATGCTTTTACACTGTTGGTGGGAGTGTAAATTAGTTCAACCATTGTGGAAGACAGTATGGCAATTCCTCAAGGATCTAGAACTAGAAATACCATTTGACCAAGCAATCCCATTACTGGGTATATACCCAAAGGATTATAAATCATTCTATTAGAAAGACACATGTACACGTATGTTTATTGCAGCACTGTTCACAATAGCAAAGACTTGGAACCAACCCAAATGCCCATCAATAATAGACTGGATAAAGAAAATGTGGCATATGTACACCATAGAATACTACACGGTCATAAAACAGGATGAGTTCATGTTGTTTGCAGGGACATGGGTAAAGCTGGAAACCACATTCTCAGCAAACTGACACAAGAACAGAAAACCAAACACCACATGTTCTCTCTCACAAGTGGGTGTTGAACAATGAGAACACATGGACACAGGGAGGGGAACATCACACACCAGGGCCTGTTGGTGGGTAGGGGGGCTGGGGGAGGAATAGCAAGGGGTGGGAGGATTGGGGAGGGATAGCATTAGAATAAATGCCTAATGTAGATGACAGGGTGATGGATGCAGCAAACCATGGCACATGTATATCTATGTAACAAACCTGCATGTTCTGCACATGTACCCCAGAACTTAAAGTATAATAAATAAAATTTTTTAAAAAGAATGCTGTTTCTTCAACTTCTTAACTGTGTGTTTGAAAAGGTCAGTTGCGTAACCTCTCTCTGCTTTTGTTTCTTTATAACATGGGAACAACAGACCAGGCCAGGCATGGTGGTTCATGCCAGTAATCCCAGCATTTTGGGAGGCCCAGGCAGTGGATCACTTGAGGCTAGGAGTTTGAAATCAGCCTGGCCAACACAGCGAAGTCCCATCTCCATTGAAAAATACAAAAAGTTAACCAAGTGTGGTGATGCTCGCCTGTAGTCCCAGCTGCTAGGGAGGTTGAGGCATAAGACTCACTTGAACCCAGGAGGCAGAGGTTGCAGTAAGCCAAGATCATGCCACTGCACCACTTCAGACTGAGAAACACAGCAAGACTCTGTCTCAAAAAAAAAAAAAAAATGTAATAACATGGGAACAACAATAGCCATCTTTCAGTTTGCATACAAAGAATTAACCCTTTCCAACTTATTGTAAATCTTCAATCTATGTTAGCTTTTTATAACATTAATAACATAGTAATAATAATTTGTAGTGTGATGTAGCTAAGGAAGTCTGAGTTAGGCTTTGGACTCTGAACTGCCTCTACGTTTAGTACGCTGATATGCAGAGCAAGCTGTACAACACTCGTCTCAATGTGCTACAGTTTCAAAAGCTGTTCAGCTGGGATCAAGGAAATTGATGACCGCCTAAATCATTTCCATTTGGAAATTCCCAGGTCAATAATAACCGTTGTGGGAGGGTCTTAGGAAGGTGGAATCCACACGAAGAGTTTGAAAAGGGAGGCTGAGGTGGGCAGATCACCTGAGGTCAGGAGTTCAAGACCAGCCTAGCCAACATGATGAAACCCCATCTCCACCAAAAAATATAAAAATTAGCCAGGAGTGGTGGTGGGCACCTGTAATCCCAGCTACTCAGGAGACTGAGGCAGGGAGAATTGCTTGAACCCAGGAGGTGGAGGTTGCAATGAGCCGAGATTGTGCCACTGCACTCCAGCCTGCAAGACTGTTTAAAAAAAAAAAAAAAGAGAGAAAAAAGTGAGCGGGAATTGAGGAAGTCTAAATAATTGTCTAAACACCAAGTATAAACGTTTGTTTTTTTTTCAGTGAAGAGGAATCACTAGAGTGGAATTGAAGATACTCAAGAATAGAACACATTTATTGACCAAGAGAAGGGAGCTAGCAGAAAGTATGATTAACAGAGAGGGAAAATAAGTGAAGGCCCCAGTCCCGAAGGAAGGAGAGTAAGGATGGGGCAAGAAGAGACAAAGAAAAGCGTCATCTCTTCCACTGAGGGCTGAGAAGGAGGTAGAGACAAGTGCACAGGCATCTGCATGTCTGAGCAGGGCTTCAAAGAGGGTAAACGTCTAAAAACCTCTAGCATCTCAGAAAAGTTGAAGGTGAGATTATATGCTACACTGGAGAGGAGCAGAGACAAGACTAGAACATTTGAGGGCATGGCTACTGCAGATCTGAAATAAACATGGGAGGCGACAGAGAGGAGGTTGAGCTAGTCTGTGTGGAAGGATGGTAACACTGAGATTTCAAAGATCAGGTTTCTAGAGGCCTCAGTCTGCACCTTTATATAATTTCCTTCAGCATTTTTGTAACATTACACTGCATTTTGTAACATTGCTGAGCCCCTCTTTGAGTAATTGGCAGAAAAGGCTGAGTCCCCATAGAATTGTCTGCTATTTCTAAAATATATCCACGGTTTAAAAAGCTTTAAGATCTATAAACTAAAATCCACCCATTTTGCAGGATGATTCACTGTGTAGACAGTGGAGCAGTTTCCTGATGAGAGGACAAAACTGGAAGCTATTCTTTATGTAAGTGAAATCTAGATTTCCTATCATTTATCTTTGGGCTGAAACAATCATCCCTCATCTTCTAAATTAAAATGCAGCTGAATTTGTAATTAGATCCCTGTCCAAAACTTGTATTTCCTTATTAAGAGAATTAATTGAGTTATCTCAGATGAGAATATTGATTACATTGAGATTTGACTAATAAAAACTTCTCTCCAGAACTTATCTAAAGTGAGGTCTGGAACTAGGTCACCGTCACTCATGAGAAAGCCCTCAGAAACCAAGATAAGACAGAGAAGAAAGGGAATTCAGCACAAGGGTCAAGAAGCCAGGTCTGGGGGCATCCTTCAGTGGAAGAGGATAGCATCTGACAGCTGCCTCTAGAGAAAGTGGAAGATGCGCAGGACTTGCAACGTTGGGCATGTTAACGGGGGGAGAAATCTGTGAAAAAGCTGTGAAAGGAAGTCTGCGCAGCTGAATGAAGTGCTAAAACAGATGACCAATTTTAAAATTTAGGGGGCTTGAGGGGCGGAGTGTGCCTGTGGCTTTCTTTTTCTCTCTGTGCTGCTAAGTGGTTTCCTGAGTGGACCCTGCAACAACTCACCATCACATCACGTTGAGGCTCTTCCTTTGTTTCTCCTTTCGTGTCAGTTTCTCTCATTTCTACTGCACTGCAGCCCAAATAATAGACATCTCTATGCCTGCTCATTAATCCTCAGGGCAAAGAAAAGCATGTTTGAGGTGTTTGCATTTCAATGGGCCGTACACAGGCAGGATCCCCCTGCTTCTGATCCTGGAGGACTGAAGGAAAAGGAGGCTGGATCATATTTCCCCTTTCTTTTTTAATTTAACAAACCTGCTTGGCTACCAGCAAGAAGTTGACAGATTGCATACTGTCATGACTTAATCTTAAGACTAAAATTCAATTTTCCTTTCTCAGGATCAAAATTGGGAGCAGGGGGGAGTAAAACACTCCAAAGACACAAGGTGACCTGTCTCAGTAGGGTGACCTAGTGCACCAGACAGCTAATGATGCCCGTCTGTCAGCTGGGCCCCGGGAGCCAGAGCCCGAGGGAGAGGAGACCAACCCTGACAGATGGTGGCGGCTTTGCTGATTATAGAGCTCAGTTGGACCAGTGCTCTATTTCATTCTCTGCACCAAGGTCCCTTCTGAACATAGGCTGTTTACTTAAAACATATCCATTCCTGTTTCTGTTCATCAGATTCTTAGGATAAAAATGAACATGGTCAGCTGTTGCATTTTTTGCTACTAAATATTCGATTCTGCTTTGTGTTAAGGAAATTTATAATCCATTTTACCCCATAATTATTCTTTATAAATGAGAAATCAAATCAGAAGTGGCAACAGAGTGGACTCTAGGAAAAGAAATTCAAATAGGCATTGCCTTTGGTTAATGCTATTTCTCTGCCTGAGACATTCAGACTTTTGTATTATCCCACTAAAAAAGGAAACAGCAACCAAATTTAGCAAGCTGGTGTTTTCAAGCACAAAAGAATGTCAACCCAGGAGCTTGGTTCTTGCTTTGCCATCTGCTTGAGAAATCTCAGCTTTCCTACTCAGAGTAATGAAAAAGTGACTTCAGGATGTTACGCCCACAAAGTCATTGAACTTCACACCTAGCCACATATAAACATTTAAGATGCAAAAGCCCAGTAGTGCACAGACAGAAGGGTCATAAGGAAGAAAAGCAACACTGGAAAATGATCCCAACCCTCTGCCACCCGAAACCTCACAGAGGAAAAATGTCATTCCAGGCGGCAGCTGTGAATTACAACATGCCCAGGAACTTACTCGGGCCCCTTCAGGCTGAGTCTCATGCTGTTTGGAAAAGTGACAGGGGTTATATTTTCACACCCAGCTGTTGCTTTATAACTTAGTAGGCAAGAAGTTGTGGAGGCTTCCCAAGCTGTGCAACACTGACTTACTTAGAACCCCTGCCTGCAGTGGCTAACAAAGGGCAATGGGGCAGGCGTCTCAGTAGACACAATTCTGGAACATGTTACGTGGGTGAGGTAAGGTATAAGCCATAGCCCCATTATAAAGGTGAGGCTCTGTAATCTCACTGGCCAGCTATCTTGGTGGCCTCTTATGGCTGCTGTTTTTTGGTGTCTAGAAAACAGTCCTTGCATTTTTAAAAACTGTAGAAGGAAAGGCTTGAATAGAGGAAGGAAGGGGCTACCCTCCAACTTCCTACTCTAATTATTATCCAGCATAGGTTTTGGTGGGTTACATATGCTCAATAAAATAGCATCGTTTAGAGAAGAGAACACTGAACGAGGAATCTAGAAATTCATATTTTATTCTTAGCTCTGCCACTAACAAGGTGACTTTGCAAGAGTTACTTTTTATCTCTTTGGATTTCCATTTCTGCAATTGTAAAATAAGGGAATTATCTACTATGCTCTGGGGGTGGCATACCTTTTCTGATTCTTTGAGTTAAGAATAATGGGCTAATGTAGGTGACAGGGGGATGGAGGCAGCAAACCACCATGGCATGTGTGTAGCTATGCAACAATCCTGCAATATATGCACATGTACCCCAGAACTTAAAGTAAAATAAAAAAAAGAAAGTTTAAAAAAAAAGAATAAAGGGGGGCCCCAATGAGCAGATCAGCAGTTAATACTTTAAATACTACTGATTCATTTAAGCATTAATGGGTCAGAAATCTGTAATTCTGGTGATCTTTCCATATTAGGAAACACTGAACTAGATGTCTGCTAAGATGAGATTATTCTATATCTCCTGGGAGATCCTTCCCAAAGGAACTGCAGAGAAAAAGCCAGTATAGTGGATATTATCTCTCAGCATCAATATTACAACAGCAATCTAGCTAGCACTGTCCAACAGAACTTTCTGTGATGGTGGAAATGTCTAAATGTCTAATATCTACACTGTCCAATACTGCTGCCACTTTCTACATGTGATTACTGATCACTTAAATTGTAGTTAAGGGGGACTGAGGGACTGAGTTTTAGTACTGCTTAATGTTAATTCATTTAAATGTAAAAGCACATGCCTTCCCGTTTTGGACGACACAGATGCTACCATGTTTTCCTGCAAGAAGGTAACAAGTGTTCTGCTGTGGTCAAATGAAAAACAGGTCTTTATTTCCATTTCTACCTTTCTGGGCAGTATGGGGGAAAGGGCAAGGCTTTGTGATTCAGTATCCTTTTCTCTCAAATTCAGATGGCAATATCTACCTCACAGTATTGTTCAGAAGATTCAGTTAACCTAGACATGTGAACACCTTTGAGAACCATAATATGCTCAATAGATGCAAGATATTATAAGGGGTTGAAAGTTGATTTTGTCTCAATACAAAACACAGTCATGTCTGAGAACATATAACTAAATGTGAATGGAGATTGGTAATGTCAGATGTGAGAGGTTGAAAATAAAGAGGGAAAACTACAAAGTAAATGCCAGAGGCAGAGTAGATGAAAAAGGAAAGTGATAAAAAAAAAAAAGTCAAGACATGTGACATAAGGTAGTGAGGAGGAAGGGGCAGTGGAAGTATCTGGTGGGAAGACATTTCAGGGTTGAAAATTACTCATGATGAACGGTGCACAGACAGATGTCAATTTGGAGTGACAGGAAACAGGAAAACCATTAAGTTGAATTAGGATCCTTAGTTTTCCACTTACTTGACTGCCTTACAGAAAAGTATCTGGAGGGATTTGGACAGGAGCCAGATAGGCTAGAAGAATTTATGCTGTTCAACAGTAATGTGGTCCATTCAGTGTAGAAAGGCAATGACAACACTGAATTATTTGGGGGGAGTCCATAAACCTTCTTACATATAAAGGGGCTCTGGAAAGAAAGCATATACTATAGCAGAGATGAAGAAAGTCTCGTTGGACAAAGATGTCCTAGGATCCTATTACGATGATAGAAAGTAGAACATCACTGTGAAGGCAGTCAGATGGGAAGGGTGATCTTGGGCCTGGCTTGGCATAGTGTCCTACCCCTTAGAGGAGAGGGAATGAAAGATGTAAGGGGAGACAAGGTGAGTTAAAGAACATCCTGGGAGCCTTCCAGCACTTACAAAAATGGCAATTTGCCATCTACCTCATTCTTTTCCTGTCCTACTACAAACTGAGCAGGATTAATGCTGGACTCTGCCTGGGTTCAAATCTAAGCACACCCATTTAATAGCTGTGACCTTGGGCTAGAAACAAACTCTCTAAGTCACATGTTCTTCATTATGGGGATGTAACAGTGCCTGCTCCAGAGGAGTAGGTAAAATGATTTATGTACAAATTAGCACAGTCTCTAGCACATAAAAAATACTAAAAAAAAAAGCAATGTGTATTAAATATGGTATCTCAAACTTCCCAACATACCATTGAAATTCAATGTCTAATGGATATGAAACATTACAACTAGAAACACTACTTTCTATAAATAGTTTTGAAAATATTATTTTAGTCATATCAAACTAAGTATTGCTTAATTCATACACTAAATTTATTCATTTCCCTCCATTTTTACAATTAGGGGACTGTTCCTTTAAAGATTTATTGATGTGTAATTTTTAAAGTAGATTTAGGAGGTACAAATGCCGTTTTGTTACATAGTGGTGTTGTCTTGGGTTTCAGGGTGACAATCTCCCAAACAATCTACGTTGTACCCATCAGGTGATTTCTTATCCCTCACTTTGCCTCTACCCTCCCACATTTCTAAGTCTTCACTGTCTATTATTCCACTCTCTGTCTATGTGTACACTTTAGCTCCCTCTTATAAGTGAGAACAAGTAGTATTTGACTTTCTGAGTTATTGCACTTAAGGTAGTGGCCTCCAGCTCCACCCATGTTGCTGCAGAGGACATGATTTCATTCTTTTTATTGCTGAGTAGTATTCCATGGTATATGTGTACCAAATTTTCTCCATCCAGTCATCCCCTGATGGGCCCTTAGACTGATTCCATATCTTTGCCATTGCAAATCATGCTGTAATAAGCATACAAGTGCAGGTATCTTTTTGATATAGTAATTTCTGTTCCTTTGGGTAGATACCCAGCAGTGGTATAATTTATATGCCATAAACATACCCATTTAAACTGCATAATTCATTTAACTAATATTACTGAGTGCTGCCAAGTGCCAGGCTGTACCCTAGGCAGTGGAAATATTATGGCAAAGAAGGCAGATGAGGTCCCTGATTTCAATGAGCTTCTGGTCTAGGGAGGAAGAGAGATCATAGACAGTATATAACCTAAGGGCTAAGAAGCAGTGATAGGAGGTAAGACAATCATGTTAGGCTGTCCTATTTTAAATAGGATGTCCAGGAACATTCTCTTGGAGAAGGCTGCACTGAACAATATGTGACGTGAGTCATGTATCTGGGGAAGAGTATTTCAGGCAGGTAATACCAAGTGCAAAGGCCCTGGGGCAGAAGCATGCCTGCTGTACTCTTGTTTGAGGAAAATCTGGGAGGGCAGTATCACTAAAGCTGAATAGGTAAGTAAAAACAAGAAAGAAATCAAATAGAGAGGAGACAGGAGCAAGACTGTAGTCTAGGTTTCCAAAGTGAGGCTTAATGATTTCGTCCTAGGTATAATGGAAAGCCATTGGAGGGATTTGAGGAGGCAAATGAAGCAATCAGTGTATATATGATATACATAATATAAATAAAATGTATATAAAATTATACATATATAAATTCATATAAATATTTTTATGCATGTGTGTATATATATTTTGTTGTCATTTTTGTTTTTCTTGAGGCAGTATTGCTCTGTCACCCCAGCTGGTGTACAGAGGTATGTATGATCTCAGCTCACAGCAACCTCTGCCTGCCCGGTTCAAGTGATTCTCCTGCCTCAGCCTTCTGAGTAGCTGGGATCACAGGTGCACACCACCAAACCCAGCTAATTTTTTTTATATATTTAGTAGAGATGAGGTCTCAGCATTTGGGTCAGGCTGGTCTTGAACCCCTGACCTCAAGGGATCCCACCCACCTTGGCCTCCCAAAGTGCTGAGGTTACAGGCATGAGCAGGTTTATATTTTAAAGAATCTGTGCCTAACCAGGTTAATATATTAAAGAATCTCCCAAGTGATTGTTTGGAGAACAGATTCCAAGAGGCAAAAAGTAGGAAGAAGGAGACCAGTGAGGAGGCCAGGCAGCAGGCCAGGTGGCAGACAGCAAAGGCTCGGGCTAGTGGTGGAGTTGATGAGAAGGGGTGAGATCATGGGTGTATTTTCATGACAAGATTTCCTGTGGGGAAAGATTCCTGACAAGATTTCAATGTGGGGTTTAAGAGGGACTTAAAGGGTGACTCCTAGGATATTGGCCTTAACCCTTGACTGGGGGGACCCTCTGCTAAGATGAGGGATGCTAGAGGAACAGGCTTGGGGTAGGGTGTGAATCACATGCTCTGTTTTGATGTTTTATTTTAGATGCTTATTAAAAGTTCAAGTGGAGATGGCACAGTGGTTCCTTGTATGTACTCTATTAGAAAACAAAGGCTTTTTGATGGAAGATTTTCAAAAAAAACAAGAGGCCAGGCGCAGTGGCTCACGCCTGTAATCCCAGCACTTTGGGAGGCAGAGGCAGGCAGATCACGAGGTCAGGGGATCAAGACAATCCTGGCCAACATGGTAAAACCCCGTCTCTACAAAAATACAAAAATTAGCTGAGTGTGGTGGTGCATGCCTGTAATCCCAGATACTTCGGAAGTTGAGGCGTGAGAATCGCTTGAACACAGAAGGCAGAAGGTTGCAGTGAGCCAAAATTGTGCCACTGCACTCCAGCCTGGCAACAGAGCAAGACTCCATCCAAAAAATAATAATAAGCAGGAAAACTTTCTAAAAGCCTGGATTAGCAGAGTTATAAGCTGCACTCAAAGTGTGTCCTCCAGGCTTCTAAATAACACAAGAGCTGCAAAACCTCACACCTATGTGCTGAAAAACAGACTAGCCTATGAGCAAGGCAGAAAATACCTGTGGAAAAATTAGGTTGTCCTGTCTCTTTAATATGAAAGCTGGGGAGGGTTGTGTTAGCATTCTAATGATCTGCTTAATTGCTGAGGAAATAAACCTAGGTATCAAATAGTTTGAAGAATGGAAAAGATCTGTTTGTAAACAAATATCTCCTTTCTGTATTATTGCAAAGAAACAAACTAGAAGATTCACAGAATGCAGGCTGTAGGATTATTTTTCATTTATCACTGAGAAGTACTTCTTGAATTTTTAAAGCCATCTTGTTACAGGATCATAAGATGGTTAGTAAAACTGGCTGTCTTTTGAGGATTAGATATATTTCCATTTTTGTTCATTTCTCAATTTAGTAGTTAAGTCTTCAAGACATTTATATTTCAGAGTATAATTTCAGTGGTTTTCAAATTCTAGGAGTTTCTTTTTCTGGAGTGTTGGAGCTATAATTTTCTTATCCCTTATCCATTTCAAGCTTCCACAAACCTGAACTGGAAGATCTGAGAAATACCTCCACTGAGTGACTGAGGTGGAATATGCAATAGGACATCAGAAGTTTGTAACCGTGTTTATCATCGTGAGATGAAGCCATGTTAAACAAGTAAGGGACCTCCGTAGAATGCAGAATTACTTAACTGCATCTCATGGAAGAGTAGGGTGGGGTTAAGCTCCTGCCTTTTCATAATCATATAACTGGGGAAGTAACCATTGAGTCTTCTACTTCATAAGTTAACCTAAAGACATTGTTTCAATCAACCAATAAGTATGTCTTGATCATATGTATGAGGTAAAACATTAGCTGACACTGTTAAGAACTAAAGAGAAATTGTTGTATAACCACTTTGTACACTCCTATGATCATAGAAGCTGACGTTCAAACTAGCTTTAGAATAATATATATGTATAACATTTTTATGTCCTAATAATAGATAGATTGTAAGTGATTATGCAAAGCAATCTACGGTTTTTACAAGAATAAAATAATTAGCCTTTCCCTTTTCCTTCTTACCCTTTATATTTATCTATCCAAAATATTTAACAAAGTAATAAAAACATTCCATAACTCATTTCATTCATTAGACCTCAGTATCTTGATTTTAATTTCCAGAGAGTCTTCCAAGATAGATAAGATCCACTCTTCTCATTACTCTGTCTAGGAAATGTAATAGCATTATAGCATATTTGTAAAATACTTGAAGCACAAAGTAATTTTCTGCCATGTAGCCTGAAACTCCTGATGTCTGCTCAAAGGAAAACACTGTAGTCAACACATATACATACATGTCTATCATTTATATAAATAACATTTGCCCTCACTTTATATATATATGCAAATATATATTAATATATATGCAACATATATCCACATATAATTGGTAGTTTTATATAGATGTGTGTATATATATCTACATAAATATAATTAGAATTTTGTGTAGATATACATATACACACAGACATGCATAATCAGTAGAGTTTTGTGTGGAATAATTTCTTTAAATTGATTTATATAAATAGGACAGTTTTTATGACTTGCATTTTACTCAACAATATGACTGAGATTTTTATGTGATTACATATAAATGTTCTTCATCCTTTTATTTATGGCACAGCATTCCATATTTAGATATGGCAGAATTTGTTTCACAATTCTAGGCATAATGAACATTATTTGATATTTTATGATTAAAATGATCATTAAATGGATCTCTTTGCACAAGCCTCTCTGTGCACATGCACAAATGCTTCTTAGGATTAATGGATATTACTCATGTACACATATGTACATGCACACACACAGGTGTTTAATCCATCGAGAATGTGTGTGTGAGCAAGTGGATAATTCACACGACACATCTCTGGAGGGATTAAAGGAGACAACACAGTTTAACAAATTTCAAGAGCCAGGATATATTAGCTAATCACTAAGCGTTAATTTTCTTAACTCTCCCCGCCTTAAGATTGTAATAAGGTATCAGGAAAAAGGAAACAGTGTCTAGGAAAATGCTGTGCGCAATCAGCTGCATATTCTGGCAGAGAATACCCATATGCAATTAGGCACAGCATTCTGCTGCTATTATTACAACTCAACACATTGGTTTGAAACAACTTCACTTTTTACCGAGAGAACATTTTATATGGAAACTTCAGTGAATGTCAGCCTTCAATATCCGAGTTTCTAATTCTTTCAGCAGAGTTTATAATTCTGCAGCATGCCCCTTCTCTTAAGGTATTAGTAGGCTATTTCATGAGCATTTTCTAACTCCAGCCTTAAAAACAGAATTGTAAAGCAAGAGACAGAATTCTGCAATAATTTATTAGTTGATTCCCAAAGTTCGAACTTTAACATAGGTATCAGAACAGTAAGATGATTTATGATTATGACTGACAACACAGGCTGCTCTTATGCATCTATCTATTCAGGAGCCAGTTTTATATTTCTAGGTGAAGAATCATCTTTAAAGTTGTCTTGAGGGCTCTGAGCATCCCCCAATTCCCATCATGCAGCAGCTGTTTTGCTCTCAGTTTCCTTGTTTCATCCTTTCCAACCACCTGTTGAGCTCCAGGTTCTGTACCTGGTGTATGCCTACACCCAGGCAACTTGCCCTGTCATTACTAGCAAATTACCTGAAAGTAAATAGCGAGCCTAGAGTATTGAGTTAAAAATTGCAGCTCCACAAAGTGATATTATCATGACCCCTTTCTGGACTTGGCTCTTGATATCACTGACAACTTTTTTAAAAGTTATGTTTTCCAGTTGACGAAATGGACAGCAGAACATTTTAGGTGTTTTCATACTTTCCAACAGCACAGCTATATCTCGTCTGATGGCAGTGAGTATTCAACAAAGTGTCAGCCCTCACCAAAATGTGCAAAAACATAATAAAAATAAAATGATGTAATCTCACTGGAATTTGTGCAGGCTAAACAACTGTGGCTGTGCTAAACCACCTATATAAATCAGATTTCAAAGCATAAACCATACATTCTCTCAATTTAAAAGAGCTGAATCTGAGCTAAGACCTGGAATGGTCCTGAATTGAGGTCTCATTAAATAGAAAATTCACCAACTAATGCAGGTCGAGAAACCAGTTTGCTCAGGCAACAAAACATTTATGGCATTTCTCTCCTGTATGAATTCATGCATGCTGAAAAAGGCAATGATTCTGTTGGAAGGCTTTCCCACATTCATTACTTTTATAAGGTTTCTCTCTGGTACGAATCTGAATTACATCATGGGAAAGCTAGTTTCATGACTCCTTTGGAATAGCTGTGGTCCTGAATATGGAAAATCAATTAATCTATAGCTTAAAGCACAACAGTCAACAACTAGATGTGAAAATTCTTTGTAAACTTTAAAGTCTTATTTAAATGTAAGATGTTATTACATAGTGCTATGATAGACTGTGAACTTGTTAAAGACCTATGTCTTCTTTTTCTTTCTACCAGTTTCAGTGCCTGGTACAACATAGAAACCGTAAGTGTTTTTGAATGAGCAAATGAATATTGGAAGAAGTAAAGTGATACCTAAAGCTGAAAGAATGTTTAGGGAGAACAATTAAAACAAAGGAAGCATTTGAATCTTAAAATCATGGCCTCTGAACAGCCTTGGCAGATAGTAGTGAGGGTCAGATTGAGAGAGCCTGACTCAGAGATTGGGTAGCCCTCTGTGGTTGGAAGAGAAAATAAGAGGAAACCCAAAGTATTAGGGCACAAAAGAAAGTTCTAGTAGTCAGTGTCAAGAGATCCAGCAGGAGGTGTGTGTCCAGGATCTGGGCTTAGGAGTGGTGTGGAGCTTACCTATCTCTAAAATGAGCAGGAGGGCAAAATGAATCCCAGTCCCAAAGAATTCACTAATGGCCAGCAAACCAACACAGGAACCCAAGCACAGACACACAAGACAGGAAACCAGTTGTTGAAACTACAACATACTGGGGCTGATTTAACAAAAACCTGTAACATGAGTCATATGTATTCTTTTATGAATGTGCCCTACCCTAGGAAATCCAGAAATAATAGCAACCAAGAAATGTTCACTCACAGTGAGAAAGCCATGAGAACGCTGGCTGAAACCCAGGGGCATAGCAAGGCCCACATGGGAAGGGCAATGACAACTTGTTTGGTCCTCACTGGTTTCCCAGTCTGTGGATCTTATTTGAATTATCAAAGTCATCCAGACAGTGGGAAATTGAGAATGTGAATCTTCCACATTGTGATATTATTAAAGAGCATCAAGTAATGAGCTGGTAGGTTCTTTACCTCTTATTCATGTATTACTCAGAAATGCCTCACTTTTCTGGAATTCCAAATCTCTCAGCAATCGTATTCAAATGCCACCCCTTTTACTAACACACATATAAAGTGGTGAGAGTTTTTTGTTTTTTGTGGCTTTTTTCATTGAAACCTAAACTTGGCCTCCGGGGACAACTGAATTTATTTATAACAGTGCAGGGACTCATTTTTGAAATGACTTTCCTATGTTGTCTGATTTATGACACATAAAAAAGAAAGGCATGCTCTGAGCCAATTGGAATAAGGATTATATATGGCTCATGCAGCAACTGCTCCTCTCTTCCTGTTTTGTTCATGTGCCCAATAGAGGAAGAGCAGCTGCATCATTTGTCATTAAGTATTAGGTAAGTAAGGGCTTTGGGGAGAATGGCACAGAATAACCATTTCCCACCTTGGAAAAAAATGTCTCGTATTGGCTTTGATGTGTGTGTTGATAAATGATTTTCGATTGCCTAAGGATTTCCCTGTTAATGGGAGGCCATTACTTTCGACAACATTCAATAACACTGATATTATCCCTCGACGCCAATGCATTTGTGCTCCATGGCAGTCATGGAAACTGAAAGCGCCTGCCAAACACATGTGTGACAGGTCACATTTGCAACGCCAGTGCACAGTTACCCTCTGCAGAGCTTTGCTCTCCTGGGATACTTCTATTCTTAACTACTCATCAGAATTTAATTACCAGCAGGCATTTCATCCTGAGAGTTGCCACCACCAGCTAATTTCAACAATACAAGAAGCCCCAGTATCATTCGAGAAGGCCACCTTACACAAAGTACCAAAAATAGCTGCAAGGTTTTCAAGTGAGTATTCATAGTAAGAGAAAAGAGTGCATGCTGGCCAAGTTAGAAGTGGGATCCTGGAGCCAGCCTCTCATTCTTGGCAAACAAAGCAAATGCAGCAGGCCTCTTTGTGATAGCAGTGTGGCAGTGAATGAGCAGCTCCTTCTCTCCCTTTAGAAAATGTTTGGGGCCACGGTTACAGAACTCTTTTCAGACTTCAAGTTTTAATGTTCTGGTGGGAGAAATGAAAGCGTCATTTCCCCAACACATTAGAAAATGCCTAAGGTACACAGATGGGGTGGGTTACCTGTTTGCCTTACTTCATATATCCAGATTGTCTGTGTACTGCCTTCTGAACACACCTTATACTCTCTCATTTCCAAATATCTGCTTCCTTTGATTTCTGTCAAATGAAGTGCTTGCCCCACCCTGCCCCAAAACCATCACCCTTCTAAGTTTTACCAGTCCTTTGATTTGAGTCACCATCATCCCTCGCTCCCTCTGAATATTACAGCCCCAAATCTTCCCTTTCCTTTCATGAATACTGCAAGTTCTCATCATGTGATATCTCTCATGTAATGGCTTGGGGGCCATTTTTTCACATATTCAACTAGTTACTGAGAGAAGTAGGATGGAGAAGTAAACACTGTACTGGGTTAAGAAGCAAGTGACTTGAGCTTTTGTTCCAGTTCAGCCACGTATATGACCTTAGAAAATTCATTTAATGTCACCTCGTTTCCGTTAGCTCATTTTAAAAATTAGCTGATTGGACAAGACAATCTCTTCTTCTCCTTGTAACATTACAACACCATGAATTAGTTTTATTATTAGCAAAGGATGCATATATTCCTTTTATAATGCTGTTATAATTTATAATATTTAGTATTTGTCCTTTATATAGAAATTGCTTAAGAGAATGATACCTACTATGTGCCAGGCGCTATTCTCATTCAGTTATAGCTTCTAATATTCCCTCACTTTCTTCCCCAGTGTTACAAAAGTGTTGATGTATGAAAGAGATAAAATGGAGTTGTGGTAATGTAGAAAAAGATTGTGGATGAGTTTTGAAAGGGACCTTAAAGGAGGTAAGACACAATTTGTCAGAGAGGAGTGGCAGATATAATATCTACAAAGGAAGACATGAGCCAATCATGTGCTGGGGAGACAACATGCAAACTGGATTGGCAGAGGTAAGACATCCAAAATGCATTGGCTGTCAGGCTGTGGTAGGTAGATGTAATGGGTCAGGCAACAGAAAGCTTCTTGAATAAGTGAAGTACTCAAACTGTATTTTAAGAAATAGTTACCCCTGTAGCATGACAGACTATCGACCGGAGAGCAGAGACTACGGAAGGAAAACGAAGTGGCAGGCATCATGCATGATATAACGGACCAAAAGAAGACAATAGCAGAGAAGTGAAGGGACGGATGCTAGGGGGCATCTCTCAACAATTCTTACTGTTCTAGGGACACGGATAGGTGGGCCACAAAATGTACAACACAAGACAATAACAAGCTTGTGGGGATAAATTCTATAGTAAAATATGCTTGAGAAACCACAGTCCAAATAATTAAAATACATTTCTTTTCTGCAGGATTTCCCAGAGCCTGATGTGTGTTGCTATTCTCCAAGAAGTAGACACATTTGACCCAGGATTCCCCCTTCCCTTTTTTACCATAGTCTCTCTTAGAGCTACTATTCCATGGCACATGGGTTTTAAAGGAGGGTTTCTCAGAAAAAAAAAAAAAGAATTAAGCATATGATAGAAATGCAAAGGGAGAACTTTAAATCTCCAGATGACTGAAAAAATGTACATTCTACCCAGATATATATATATATATATATATATATATATGAATCAAAAGTTGGGTAAAAGATAAATTAAGTAGGATAATATATGGATAAAGAGATAGATTCTGTGTGGTATTTTTCTGTTTTGACCTAGAGACAGTGACATTTTTGCTAGTTTACAAGGCTTTGGGGGGTAGAAGGGCACCCAACTGAAGGTGTTGTGCTCTTGCTTTTGAAAATACTTCAGTGAACTTTGTGCACAGCTTATAGGTCCTTTATGATCTGTATCCCATTCATGCTACTTTCCCTCCTTACTCCCTTTGTTCTAGTCACCTTGACTACATGCAGGCTTTGAATAACTCTCTCCTTTTGGTGCCACTGTGTTGCTGCATCCCTGTCTAGAACACACCTCCCACCCTCTTTTCCTGGATATATCCCAGTTATCATTCAAGTTGCAATGTAGGTGTTTCTTTCTCCAGGAAGCTTTCCTACTCCCTCTGCCAAGGAATCATCAAGTCCTGCCAGACCCCCACCAGGTGCTCCCACTGCCCCTGAATTCCCAGCACATTCAATTGCAGTTGCTGCTGTACCTGTCCATATTCTCCACTAGACGGTAAGTTCAGGGAAGGGACTGATCTCAGTCATACTCTCACCCCCAACCTCATGGCACAATGAAGCCACCTCAAAACTGTTAATTATCAATTAATCATCTAGTTCAACATCTCTGGCAAATTACTCCAGTAAGACAGTGTGATGGAATGGGGCCCTAGCACCTCCCCCCAATACACACACAGCAACAAGGAGCTTAGCCCTGACAAGCTGATGCTAGCTTCTATCAAAGGACTGGAGGATTTTTCCTCTTTATTCTGCTTCTTGAGAATCAAAGTCCTCCAACTGATTACAATTCAAAAATGGAACTTCTAGGGGAAGGAGAAAGTTGTGATACAGACAATGTACACAGAGGTTGACAGATTGACCGATTCATTCATCTACTAGCATGTAAGCTCCATGAGACCAGGAATTTTTGTTCTTTTAGTTCACCATTGTATTATTAGAATCTAGAAAAATTCTTGGCACACAGTAGGTGTTGCATTGTATGGGATGATGTGTGCAGCCCAGATTCCCCAATCTCTCTTCAGGATGAGGCTGAGAGTGTTAGTAGCCAACCACTCACAGCTGAGTCTTACCCTAGAAATGGGCTTGACTGGAGAGAGCTGAGTGGCCCAAGATCACAACCCTTTTCTAGGGGCAGCCTGAATATAATGACTTGTTGGTGTAGAAGGTATAAAGGGCAGGTCCCTTGCCCCATGCTAGGACGACTCTGAAGAGACATCCCAGCTCCAGAGTTTCCTGTGGGATTGGCCAAAGCTTTGCTGGAACTGCATCTTGTCAGAACTGCATCACAGTTTAATTCCTCCCTCTGTTCAATTCTACATCCTTCCCTGCCCATAGATGTTTATTCCAAAGGCTCTTATCAATGAATGATCCATCTGAAAGTCTGTTTTCTGGGGAAGCTGACCTAAAATATGAACAAATAAGTAAGTGAATGGATTGATAAAAAGTGGTTGACAACTTTCTATATGCTTGACACTATCCTAGGTACTGAGGATAGAGAAGTGAACAAGACAATACTCTAATTTCAGGAAGCTTTCATTCCAGAGAGGGGGGCATGAACAAATGTAATTTCAAACAGTGGTGAGGGCAATGGATAAAACAAAGTGATATAATAGGAACTGAAATTACAAGAGCTTCTTCAAATGTGTTTGTCAGAAAAGATTTCTTATTTGAGCTGAAACTTGAATGGTAAATAAAGAGCTGGACATACAAAGATTGGTGATAGTAGGTGTTTTTACTTTTCTTTTTCTTTTTTGAGAGACAGAGTGAGACTCTGTCACCCAGGCTGGACTGCTATGGGGTGCTCTTGGCTCACTGCAGCCTTGACCTCCTGGGATCCAGCAGTCCTCCTGCCTCAGCCTCCTGAGTAGCTGAGACCACAGGCATGCGCCACAATGCCTGGCTAATTTTTGCACTTTTTGTAGAGACGGGGTTTTAACATGTTAGCCAGGCTGGTCTCAAACTCCTGAGCTCAGGTAATCTGCCTGCCTCAGCCTTCCAAAGTGCTGGAATTGTAGGCACGAGCCACTGTGCCTGGCCGTGGTAGTGTTTAAAGAAAAGACACAGCTAGCACTAAGGCTGAGACAGAAGTGAGGTTGGCACTGCTGAGGAACATGAAGGACAGTCCACCTGCAGCAGTGTGTGAGCAGAGGAGTGGCAGGACAACGCTGAAGAAGGAAGGTGGAAACTGATCACACAGGGCCTTAGAGACTAGCAAGGATTTTTGTATTAAGTATCAGGCCACAACTTTACTGAACAGGGTTTTTAATGTTAAAGTTTTATAATAATCACTTCTCATTCTGTAATTCTTATTTCTATCACCAGCCCAAAAAGACAGTTCTTTTTTCTTCTTTTAGTGCTTTTGTTCATTATAGAAGCATATTCAGGCTATTTTTTTCTTTCCCTTGAATTAAGGCTGGAATATATGCAGGCATCTCTTAATGTGTTATATCTCTATTCAATCTTGTTTCTGGTGCCCCCAACACACTCCATCAGAAAAATCTATACATAGCTGGACTTCAGCTGAGGACAGAGTCAAAGCTTTCCCTAGGATCATGTGTGGTTGGATTGGGGGTTGAAGGTAGGTGGTGGTTATTCCACATGACAGGGTAAATGAACATAAGCCCCAGCCCACTAAGAATTACCTCTATCACTATGTATCCAGGGTATTTCGAATAAAAAGAATGAGGAGAAGCCAGAGAAAAATAATTTTACCAAAAATCAAAAATTAGATAATTACCACAATTAAGCACTAAATTAATTTTGAGCTTATGATTACCCAAGGCAGAAGACAGTGTCATGGGATCTTTCTGTCTGGCAGAAGGAAAGATTAGTTTTAAGGAGAGGACAACTTTTTACAGGTTATAAAATCAAGGACAAATTATTCATATGGATTTTAATCATAGAGACTTAGAGAAATCCAATGGAAAATATGTTTTCTAAAACATTTCACATGTATTTCTCATGCCAATTCTTGATTAAAAATAATTAAGATCATGGCATACAATTGTGGTTACATTAGAACATTTTGATGAGGACTGGACTTACATAATCCAAATATATTACAGTTATTACCCAGATATTATCAGATAGATGGTTAGTATTTGCTTTGGGTATCCACAAATATGTCATTCATCTTAATCAAGGTTTTGACAGAAAGTGAAGATTAAGATTTCTGAAAAGTATCTCAAGTACAGATGGTCCATTTTGCTTGAAAACAGATGTGTAGGATTTTTAGATACCAAATGATTAATCATACCTGAAAATACAATACTCCACTGCGCCAACACACAATAATCTTCCTGAACAACAATCCCTCCCTAATGGCCATATATTCAGAGGTTCAAGACAGTTCATATATCCTGTGGTCTCTGCTTCCATGGGCTCACTGCCTCCCAGTCCATTTTTCTAATTAACTCTTACTTACGGTAACCTATAAGTTCAAACCTATCCCATGTTCTGCAATCCATATATCTGGCATTGCTTTCACACTGCTACCTGATCTTATTATCTTCCTCTTTTCAAATAATCATTACATTACCAGAAGAAGAAATGAGGATTTACAATGTAACTCACAGCAGAAGGATGAGGAAGGAAATTTTCAGCACTGCAATAAGGTCAAGTTAAAACTATGTGTTAGAACCCTCCCACTAAAAATGTTTATGCTGTAATGGCACTATCTAGTCAGAATATAGTACAAGCCACATATGCAACTTAAAGTTTTCTGGTAGCCACAATTTTAAAGGTAAAAAGAAACAAGTAAAATTAATTTTAGTATATCCAACTTAATGCAATATATCCAAAGTACTATTATTTCAATATGTAATCAAAAATTTTAAAAATGTATATTGAGATCATTCAAAATTCAGTGTGTGTTGTACACCCACAGCACATCTTAATGCATTCTATCTGCATTTGAAATCCTCAGTAGCCACATGTTACCATATTAAACAGAGTAACTCTGTAATATAGTATATGCCTCTCAGGAAGCTTTTAGGTAAACCTCAGCCTACAGTCTTGAAAAATATGAGTGGCAGGGCTAATGCTGAGATAATATTTACATTTTAAGTAATACTTAGCATGCAATTACTTAGAGAATTCATGTATTGATTAATTATATTATTCATTCAACAAATATTTATCGAGTCCTTAAAATATGGTATGCTAGGTAAGATGTTCGTAGATCATTTGAAAGGTACTGTCAATAGTTACTTCCTGATTGTTTTACAAAAGAGTGACCAGCTTTCCCTCTTTGAAGTATACAAACGTGATACAATTTAGTCTCACTTGTTCTTCTGTGTAGAAAGACCAGGAGGCTGGGCGTAGTGGCTCATGCCTGTAATCCCAACACTTTAGGGAGGCCAAGGCAGGCAGATCACAAGGTCAGGAGTTCAAGACCAGCTTGGCCAACATAGTGAAACCCCATCTCTACTAAAAATACAAAAATTAGCTGGGTGTGGTGGTGCACGTGTGTAATCCCAGCTACTCGGGAGGCTGAGGCAGGAGAATCACTTGAACTTGGGAGGCTGAGGTTGCAGCAAGCTGAGATTGTGCCACTGCACTCCAGCCTGGCCAACAAAGCAAGACTCCAACTCAAGGAAAAAAAAAAAAAAAGAAAGAAAGAAAGAAAGAAGGACCTGGAGCCAACAGGGTGTCACCTTAGAGGCAGGCGCCTGAGAGCAGTCAAAGGAATAATTCCATCTGCTGAAATACTAGGAGAGGCTGCAAGGACACTTTGAGCAGTGCCTCAGGGCTGAGACTAAACACAAAACAATAACATTTATCACATGATGACATTTCTAAGTTGTGAAAGAAACTGTACATGACTTGGAAATTACAGAAAAAAAAATCACCCATAATTCAACAATTTCTATGTATTTCCATTGTGCAATGGAAATACATTTGATGCATTTCCTTTCATCCAGTCTTTTTGCTCATGCTCAGTCCCCACCATTTACGTCCCAGGCCTCACAAGTCTGAGCCATGAGAGAATGTTATGCTTGCTTTTTATATCTAACTTGTCATAATGTGAGCCCCTACCCCCACTCCCAGCAGCTTGATTCCTAGGAACTAGCTGGCCCCCAGGGGTCTCTTGGCTGCACTTTCCCACGCAGGTCTCCTGCTGTCTCAGGAACCTCCACAACCCCTGTTTCTCCAAGCTGGCTGGCTTCTCACCTTGCACCTCACTGTACCTCTGTGCCCAGCATCCTTACGACTTCACTGCTGCTCAGGGACAGTAGTCTGCAGCTAATCTAACCTCATCTAGCCAAGTGAGGGGCTTCAGCACATTCCACTCTTAATCTCTTACTAAATGTGGCAACTCAGGGTCTATAGACCCAAACTCCCAGCCTCTGCCAGTGATTAGGGCTAACCAGTTCACACTCATCAGAACTCTAGGCATTACTATGCTTTAGAGTATAGGGCTGACTCAACCCCCAAATGGTGGCTGCTTCAGTTTCAGAGCCAGAATTAGCCTCTTCCCAGGATGGCTAACAGTGGGAGCACATGTTACTTTATGGAACTATCTCTCTCAAACAACGCTGTGGTCTGGTTCTGTGGCCTTCGCACGATCATTACAGCAGCCTAACTATGAACTTCTCACTGCCTGAGCTAGAGTCTTGTCTTGTTTTCTGTTTTTTTTTTTTCTGCTTTTTTTCTTTCTTCCTACTTACCTGCCCTTCTTGTCTTCTCTTTTTCCTTTTTAAAATTTTGCATATATAAAATGGTATCTTGTAAACATTCTTCTGTTTTGAAAGTACAATATATTCTCATCATGAAAAATGGGAAAATTCAAATAAACAAAAAAACCTCATGAATGTAGTTTTTCAGAGCTAATTGCCCTGTAGATTTAATAACCTGATTATCTTAAGAATCTGAAAGCTAAGGCAACCTCAAGTATCAGAACCCTGGGATAACCCAGAAATCTGAAAAGTTGGGGGCTAAACTAAGCTTTGATAATAAATTAGTGTTATCCTAGCAAGTTTCCAAATATAGGCAGGTATTTATTTATGTAAAAGTTTGTCATAATAATTTAATTTGCTGCTTTAGTAAAGGAATTGTTAAAAAGTTATTTATCATTATATAAGACCAAAACTTTGGCCAGAAAATTACTCAAAAATGGAGAAAAAACATCTGAATTTGAACTCTTAAGTTATACAGATGGTCCCCAACTTATGATGGTTTGACCTATGAATTTCTTACTTGACCGTGCTGTGAAGATGATATACATTCAATAGAAACCATGCTTTGAATTTCGATCATTTCCTGGGCTGACGATATGTGGTACAATACTCTTACATGAGCTATTTGACACATTATAAAATAGGCTTTGTATTCAGTAATTTTGCCCAACTGTAGGCTAATGTAAGTCTTCTGAACACACTTAAGTTATAATATTCTATAATGTAAGCTAAAATGTAGGTAGGTTGGATGTATTAACAGCATTTTCATCAAACCATGGTAGGTTGAAGGGCATCTGTGAACTACCACCAATAACATCATATCCACACACTTAGGAAATGTGGACCTCTGCTAGGATTTTCTCAGTCATTACTGTTTTTTTCCTTTCTTTTGTGAACTACTAAAATACAAAATGGAAATTTAAAAATCTGGATTCTAGCTGTTTCTTTATTACATGGTATCTGTTTCCCAGATGTCAAATGAGGATAGGAAAATTTGTTTTAGAAGCTTTGTGAGGACAAAGTAAGACATTTGCTGTGAAATAACTTCAAAACAGTAAATCAATTGCATGATACATGGCATTATTATTTTTAGAAAAAACTATTTCTCAACAACTTATTTTTTTTAGATGGTTGTTACCATTCATTAGGATTGTGTTGGTGAAAAATGATACCTAACAGAAACGAATTACTTTGCATTGCTCTACTCTTATATTTTAAAATGTGGGGATCCAGGTGCTTGAGATGGAAGCCATGCCAGTGACAAGCTCAGTTTTTCCTGCAGGCACCTGGAATTCCAGCCTTCCAGTTTGAACCAAACACCATTAAGTTTAGTGTTAGCTACCATGTTTTAAAAGGTACAAAACATAGTACCTCTGTTTTTGTGAATAACCTTGACAGAATGCCACACCCACACCTCCATCATTGCCACTCATTGGTCTTACAGACATTTCTTAGGACTTTAATCATAAAACTTCATGAAAAAACTAGCAAACAAAAAAATTTGCTCCACACCATTTAAAATGAAATAAAGGTAATATTTATCATTTAGAAGCTTTACAGGGAATTTTACTAAAGAGTCAGTGACTTCCATATAGAAGGCAGTGGTAATATTCAAAATTTAGATGAACATTTATGATGAAATCTTATGCAACCCTGCTAAATTTTGGATAACAAGTTAATTCTTTCACATGATATAAAGGACACGTGTGCTACTGACTAGCAAGGAAATGTGTTTAGCAGATTTACAAATACCATGTCTGTTACTGCCCCAGCTCCGAAGGCCACAGCACCAGCAGGTATATGGCTGGAGGCATTTAGTGTGGGAGCAAGGAGCGGGGTCCTCATACTGCCAGTCAACTACAAGCATCTCCCACCATTTCTCATTTTTCCATGATTTTTACTTCTTGGGGCTCTGTACTTATCAGATAAAAACAACATATACCTAGTTCCTTCCCATGATAAGTTCTAAAGGAGATATGACGGTGAATACGGTACAATTTAAAGTATGCAAAAGCCCCTGTTTTCATTCTTTCTTCCTGTCTGTGTGTGTATGTGTATGTGTGTGTGTGCGTGTGTGTGTCTAACTTTTGACTGTCTCTGTTTCTCTCTCTCTCTCACACATACATATGCACACCCACACTATTTGTTTAGATAAACTATATCATACTACTCCATTTTTCTTAGAGTTAACCAAGTGGCGACCCCTATTTTAAATACATATTTAAGGTGAAAGTTCTTGAACTATTATTGGTCATTAGAACAAGATTTTGAATGAGTTGACCAGACTACCTATTCAGTCAACTTAAAGGGGATGGAACTATATTAAAGAACATTGTGATTGTGAGAAAATCAGTATAATGCATGGGGCACTTCCAGGATAAAGTCTTGGGTGCTGTTACCAGGGGGTCACGCCATGCCATGGGACCTGAGCCAGTCTTAGGACACGGGGCATCTTGAGGCGGGAGAATGGCAGAGAAAGGGCATTCAAATCCAGGTACACAACCATGAGCAGACAAACCAGGAGTTTAAGCAGTCTCATTGCAAAGGGAAAATCAGAAGGCCTGGGGGCTCAGGATCTAGATTCTACTCAACTTGCATTTTCTCTATGAAAGAAAATCCTGAATACTGTAATAAGATTTTGAGTAAACAATGACTCGTTAATTCAGAACTTTCAAAGAGATCCTCAGACAGGATCAAACAATATATGGAGCCTGAAACGAACATCTTGAACTTCTTCCAGACAGAACAGTCCTAAACATTGGTGGGTTGACAGAAAGAGAATGAGGAGAGAAAAGAATATGTAAATCATATTGCATATCTTCCTCCTCCTTTCTCCAAGACCATTAATTCAAGTGATAGAATATAATAAGGAATAGAAAAGGCTAAAGTAAACATTAAAAGGGAAGGAAGTAACTAAGTCGAATATGCAGTCTGGAGATGTAGTGGCTGAAGGCTATGCTTCACTTGCTTTGACTTGAGGATGAATGTTGTGGGCTTATTGAAGCTATCTAGACCCCAGGCCTTGTCTTTGGTATCAGTAGATAGTGCTTTTTTCTTTCCCACTCATATCTGTTAAATTAGCAACTATTATCTTACTCACCCTTGACTTCTTCCGCTCACTCCACATGTCTACATTTATACATGCACACCTATGCAAATACACACAAACACAGACACGTAACACCACACTCAGCTTGCTTCAGTTCACTGCTCTTCATAGCTAGCTCTAGCCCTAGAAACCTGGTTGTTCACAGAAAGGAATGGAAAGTGAATGTAACCCTCCTGCTTCCAAGGGAAAAACCAAAGTGTCCCAAATAAGGATAGACTTCTGGGGCCAAGAGCTATGAGCCGCTTTCATATGCCTTTCGGCAGGGCTTCCAGGAAACAAGGTAGCTGACAGGCAACTTAGTTTATCAAAACCTAGACAAAAATGCAAGTAATGAACTCGAAGCAACAGCAGGACAAATCAGACGGAAAAACATAACTCACCTCCTCTTCTCCCCCACACACAATCTTGTTTTCAGAGCAAGGGACTATTACCATGGGGACTGTGCTAAGAATATATGAGAGAAAGCAAAAGAGAGCTGTCTCAGGTGGATACATTTATCTGGCAGATCTGCACAAAGTGTTGCTTATAAAAGCATGGTTGAAGATTGTACCTGGGCCAGTGATGCACCATGAAGATTTGAGGTTTTCCCTTCATCCATCAGCCTGGCATTCAGTCACTCTCAAAACATGTATTCAGTCATAAGACACTTGCTGTGTGCGTAAGACACTTTGCCAGATACTCTGGAGGTATGAATCAGACACATCTCTATACTCAAGGTGTTCGCAATCCAGGAGGGAGCCAAGCAGATACACACATAAATAAAATATAAAGTAGAAAGCAATAGCAGCCCTAGGAAAGGAATTTAATGAATAGAGATGTCAGCAAAGGTTTCTCAGCAGGGTGAAGCTGAGCCCTAAGTAAGACAGGGTCCTGCCTTCCTCGCCGAGGGCAGGGAATGATCAAAGCACACATTGTGGTACCAGTGCCTGTTAGCAAGCAGCTGCACCAGGCTAGAGCTAATGGTATATGGAAGGATCTCAAAGAACAAGAGCTTGGGGATGCAGTATAGGCATATATTTGAAGGTCTTTGAATGACATGTGAGGATGTTTAAACTTTATTCTGGAGGCAATACAGAACCATGAAAATCCAGAAACCCAAGGTCAAGGCAGGTTGGGAAAGTTTAAGTCAACAAAGACATTGACATGAAGGAGGAGAGCCCATTCGGAAGCCATTGCAGGAATCCAGGTAAGCAGGAGAAGGGCCTGACCTAAGGATGAGTGGGGCTAGGAAAAGAGCAACAGATGGAAGAAACAAACAAACACTGATTAATGCATTTCCTTGGCCTCCTGTCCCATGACTCAGAAAAAGCTTAAGCTGAAGAAGCCAGCATAAAGGGTTTTCTACATGCTTCTTGGTTTTCTCCAGGACGTTAGAGCTAGCAGCAGGGATATGAGTAACTGGGGATGATTGGCAGTGCCTGGGAATTTGCCCTTTGTTCTAAACGGACTGCTTACGTAGCTCCAACTACATCATGGAGTAGTTGAGGTTAAGCAAAGCAAAAGGGTGACTCTAAACAAAATATGAAGGATTAAGATTGACAGAAAATATAGTAAAGCTGCTTTGAAAGCAAAAAGAAAACATTGACATTAGGTACTGTATCTCACAAGTGTTTAGACAATGGGCATGTTTCAGAATATTGATGTCTTTCAGAAATATTACTAAAATGGATTTTATCTGAGGGAAGAGGGAATCTTTTTAAAAAAATTTTTTTGATACGGGATCTCGCTCTGTCGCCCAGGCTGGAGTACAGCGGCACAATCTTGGCTCACTGCAGCCTCAAGTTCCTGGGCTCAGGTGATGTTCACACTGTAGCCTTCTGAGTAGCTGGGACTGTAAGTGTGTGCCACCAAACACAGGTTTAAAAAAAAAAAATAGACACAAGGTCTGGCTATGTTGTCCAGGCTCGTCTCAAACTCCTGAGCTCAAGTTATACTCCCACCTTGGTGTCCCAAAATGTTGGGATTACCAGCATGATCCACAGTATACAGCCCCAGGGTTTCTGAGCCACACCAGCACAATGTCAGTAGACAAGGGCCCTGAAGACTGGGAAGGTTTAAAAGATACAGAATGGGGAGAAATGCCAGATATAGGTGATGGGGATGGAGGCAGCAAACCACATTGCCATGTATGTACCTATGCAACAATCCTCCATGTTCTTTACATGTACCCCAGAACTTAAAATGCAATTATATATAAAACAAAAATAAAAAAATGAAAAGATACAGACTGGATCTGAGGGACCGAGTTGATTTAATACTGAGCTGCAACGTGGATGTTCATTTTAAGCATCACTTGAGTGTGCCATGAATATGAACATGCATTTCCAAAGGAGTTTGGGTGGCACCGACACTACTCTCACCTGCCTCTGAGAAAAAATCAGTCACTATGCTGAAGAAAGGATCTTGCTGTTTCTTCTACAGAAGGAATGGTTGAAGGAGCAGAAACTTGCCTGTTGGATATCCTACCAACTAGATGTGCAGGGAAAGGCAAGCTTTTGTTTTGTTCTCCTGGGCAGATCAGTTACCACTTTAAATCCAAATCAAACAACCTGGAGAGAAAGATTCATGAGGTATCAGATGCTTAATTTCCAAAAAGTACAACAGGGGAATGTTTTGAAATCCTGTTCCACAGCCATAATTCACATGCCTTGTATTTGTATATTTTTGTAGGTTTTTGGTCACATGAAGCAAATATGGAATTTCACAAGTTCTACACTGGCGGGAGGCAAGAGCAGCCTCCCAAGGTGTCAGTTTTTAATGATGTTGTATGTTTAGGGAACAACTGTTGCCGGACTAGAACCCTTTTGGCACAATGTAGCATGTGCCTACAAAAGATGTTACTGGTGTGTGATAATCCAGTTTTTACACTATTGTGTTTTGAGTGACTACTATGTGCTAAGCTTTATATACATAATCACATTTAATCTTCACAGCCACCCTATAGGAAGTCTTATTACCCACTTCTTGCAAATGAAAGAAAAATGAAGCAGAGAGAAAGACGTGCAAGAGGCACGCTGGAATTTGTGTTTCCACTTATTAAGCCTTAAGATGCAATCAGCATTGCTGACCAGCCCCTGGCCCACTCTTCTCAGATGCTGCATTCTCTTCCTATTTTTCTGATTGAAACTTTTGTTCTTCTTCTTTAGATTTCCTTTAAATGCTGGTCATTACAGGTTGAGTCTCAACAAAATGTCTTTGTTGGAGTCCTAGCCTCTGATACCTCAGGATGTGACCTTATCTGGAGATAGGGTCGTTACAGGGGTCATCATGTTAAAGTAAGATCGTTAGTCAGGGCTGTGCTCCAACATGGCTGGTGTCCTCATGAAAAGGGGAAAATCTGGACACAGACATGCACTCAGGGAGAATAGAAGATGAAGATAGAGATCAGGGTGATGCTTCTACCAACTAAGGAATGTCAAAGGTTGCCAGCAAACCACCAAAGCTAAGCAAAGGCACTGGACAGAGTCTCCTCCTCACAGCCGTCAGAAGGAACCAACCTGCTAACACCTTGACCTTGGACTTTTAGCCTGTAGAGCTGTGGGACTACAAATTCTGTTGTTTAAGCCACCCAGCTTGTGGTACCTTTTTACAACAGGCCTAGCAAACTAATACACAGGTATGCTTCAGTAAAAGGCACCTCATGGAGAAAGACCTCTGCCTGCCTCCCCAGGCTTGCCTGACTCCTTCCTCACATGCTAGCCATCTGCACCCCACTATTTAACTTCTGCTAGTTTCATGGACGTTTTAAGCCACTGTGTTCCTTGTTCCTTTCTGGAACACCTCCATCAGCGTTCCAGCTCAATTATCACCTACAGGAAGCCTTCCTCCTTCCTATGCATATCACTCAAGAAGGATTAACCACACTTTTCTCTGGGCTATAGTTGTTTTTTTGTACCTGCTTCTGTGATTACCCTTACACTGCACTGTAATCTGGTATTCATGTGCCTATCTGTCTGCATCCCCTATGAAATTGTCAGTCTCTGAAAGGCAAGTGCCTACTTCATTTCCTCTCTCAATTAAGGTGGTGCCAGGTGTTGGCCCTCCTTGGAAGCCTTAGAAAGGTCTCTCCAATTGCCCTACCCAACCACAATATAGGGGACTATAAAATGAGCATATAGTGGGAGGAGACAGAATGGTTCCCTGATTACACGTACGAATGCAGTTAGTGAGAGAATGTGTCCTTTCAATGTGGGTGGAGGTAGAAAAGAAGCATCTGTGAAAGCATGAAAGGAGGAAACAGGAGTTGCTGGACCTATCGAGGAATTGTTTGATAGGGAACCTAAGTTATCAGGCGTCCAATGTCCAATCTTTTTAGTCACACTGGAAAGTGATCTCAAGAGGCAGATGATTCAGACTCTCCTAGCTCTTGATCTTTAAGCCCTGGTTTTGTGTAACTCCCTTTATCCTGCTTCCATGCTTCTCAGACAACCTCTCTTTCCCATCTGAATCACCCGCTGACCAAGAACATGATGAGTGCCTGGACGCCACGTGTTTCCAGTCCTTGAGCAGTGATCGCTCATGGCCTGCGGACAAAGCAGCTTTGGACTGTTTGGCTCCCGAGCAGCCTGACAGCAACTGAAGAAGGCTTGGAGCATGTCAGTGACAATTTCTGGTCTGAATGACAGATACATTTGTCAAATTGAATTAATAAATTGTCATTCTGGTAGCCACCTCAGTCTCCTTTGGGTTTTTCTTAGTGAGAGCTAGTGAGTTAAACTGCTCTTAGTTTGTATTTATTAGATAAATAGTAATACTAGCACCTGAGCTGGGCGTGGTGGCTCACACTGGTAATCCCGGCATTTTGGGAGGCCAGAGTGGGCAGATCACTTGAGGTCAGGAGTTTGAGACCAGCCTGGCCAACATGGTGAAACCCTGTGTCTACTAAAAATACAAAAATTAGCTGGGCATGGTGGCAGGCACCTGTAATCCAAGCTACTGGGGAGGCTGAGGCAGGAGAATTACTTGAACCTGAGAGGTGGAGGTTGCAGTGAGCTGAGATCGCACCATTGCATGTCAGCCTGGGCAACAGAATGAGACCCTGTCTCAAAAAAAANAAAAAAAAAAAAAAAAAAAAAAAAAAAAAAAAAAAAAAAAAAAAAAAAAAAAAAAAAAAAAACTAGCATCTAAAACAGAAACACCCTACCTCCTAGTGGTTTAACAGTAGAAGTATATTTCTCACTCATGTCCTTACATGCCAGTCCTTGCAGGGTGGGTAAGTGAGGACTCTGGTAATTCAGTCCCACCCCCTCAATGTGTCTTCTTTTACTAAGCTGGAAATCGTGTGGATAAAAAGCAATTTTGCTTTCATGTAGAAGATAAAAGGGAATGGATATGGCAAGCAGCCCATAGTGCAAACATTGTCGTGCTCCTGGGCAGAATTTGGCCCCACGGTCACTCCAAGCTGAGGGAAAGTGGAAAATGTGGTTGAGCCAGATGCTTGGGAAAAAGAGAACTTGGTAATTGGCTGCCCCAAGTGGTCTCTGTCACATGAGGACACAATAAACTGACACTCTAGATCTTTCCTTGGGCAATACCATGGTCACTTCCAGACTCTTCCTTCTTGACACTGATTGCTATACCTGAACCAAGAAAGGGTTGGTGCATGTACATCCAATAAATGAATGAATAGAACTTGGACGCTTCTCAACTCTCTTTGGCAAGCTTTAGTTGTTACCTCTAAGTGAATGTCCTCTCAAATATATTCACCTCTCTTCTCTCTCCTGAGCTCCAACCTTACATTCCCAGCTCTTTCCTGGATACCTTCACATAAGGTTCAACCATCCTTTCAACTCAATCTGACAAACCTGGGCTCAGCAAGCTCTTTTGTGCTGAGCTTCATTTTTCTTACACAAGACCTTAGGCAAGAGCCTTATCTAACTCCAGTGTCTATTCCTCCAAGCATCTACTATGACTTTGCCTGCTGTTAATAGTCATTTTTTGAAGAAATGTTTCTGTTTTGGAATTATGTATTTAAAATATACTACCCTTAGATGAGCAGAAAAAAATGTAATTTTTCTGTTTTTCTATAGCTTATCTGATATTCCTCACAACACCTACCCCTCTGTCTCTGATAAGCCAGTCTGTTATATACTCTCTGTTGCATAAAATAATTGAAAGTTCTCTTTAGGTAACACAGCCTTTTTTTTTTTTTTTTGGACATTCAGTCCTCAGGTGGTCCTTTTCCCCTGCTCCCTACAAGATGCATCTGTGGCTATGTCTATATCCACTGGGTCCAGGAGAAGGTAGTCTGGCTTGTAGCCCTCAGCCACAGGGTCTGTCTGTTTAATCTCACCACAGTGACATCCCTAGTAAGCTTCCCCCAGCACTGTTACCTAACTTCTGCATGTCCTCCACAGAGGCCCAGAACTTCAGGGCACCCAAGGAGAGTGGAGGAAGAATTGGGAGAACTAAATGTAGGCTTCCTTTGGCCTAAGCATCCAACAGCTGCACAGTTTACTCTGATGGATCCCATCAATGTTGGTGTGAGGGAAAGAGGGGCATCTGTGAGACTCTTCCCACAGTCTCCAACTGGAAATGAAAAGGAACCTATTCTGCTCTCTGCTTTGCTTATAATCAGCCATCCCTACCTCCCCTTCCAGGAATACTTCTATTGAAAGGAGGGTCCGCCTGTAACACCAATCCATGCCTGCTTCCTCCTGGTTCTCCTCAAGTCCGCCACAGCCCTGCTTCTTCTCTCACTGTGGCCAATGCTTTCCTGGTCCCATAGCTATCGCTTTCCCGGGTGGCACTGACTTGCCGGCTTTTCCTGTAGTGTCCAGTGGAATAACTTCTGATTGTTATGAAATATGAGAGAAAATGAAAACCATATTTATTTATTTAATTTTTTTCAGATGGAGTCTCTCTGTTGCCCAGGCTGGAGTGCAGTAGCATGATATTGGCTCACTGCAACCTCTGCCTCCCAGGTTCAAGGGATTCTCCTGCCTCAGCCTCCTGAGAAGCTGGGACTACAGGTGCATACCACACTATCTGGCTACTTTTTGTATTTTTGGTTGAGATGGGGTTTTGCTATGTTGGCCAGGCTGGTCTCAAACTCCTAACCTCAGGTGATCCATTCACCTTGGCTTCCTAAAGTGCTGGGATTACAGGCATGAGCCACCATGCCTAGCCAAAAACCACATTGAAAAATATTTTAAAAGGTAATAAACACTTATTAAGTATCAGGCACTATTCTAAGAGCTTTCCAGATATGAACTCATTTATCCCTATGACAATCTGAGGGGGTTCTGTAATCAGACCCATTTTACTGACAAGGAAACTGAGGCATAGCACAGCTAAATGATTTACCCAAGCGCACACAATTTGGGTTCAAACTCAGGCAAGATGGTTCCAGAATTTCTATTCTTAACGACTAAGCTAAGCTGCCTCTACATTTGCTTTGTATTTTTAAATCATTATTTCTACTTCAGCTTACAGCTAAAAGGACATTATAATTGCCTGTCACCTTTCCCAGAGGCAGTAAAACAAGATGCCAAGTGAAGAATTCTCTATAGCATAGGGCAAAAATCCATGAGGCTAAATCCTGATGTTCATGGTCTATGGTAATTTGAAAACCAAAACCCCATAAAACACCATGTGGGGAGCTTCAAAAGAACAGCTGTCTTGGGAATTCTTACCAGCTTTGAAGACTTTGGGGAGGTGTGGTCTGTTTTTCCTTCTCTGGACTCTCCTCCTGGCCTCTAATCCAGAGCTTGAACATGTGGGTGGTTTTGCACATGTGCGTGCACACACGCGCACACACGCACACACACACACTCACCAATGGCAAAAGCACCTCTGGATCCTTCCAGGACTTTGAACATGCACACCTGCATGTGCGCACGCACACACACACACGCACATGCGCGTGCACACACATGCACACTAACCAATGGCAAAAGCCCCTCCGGATCCTTCCAGGACTCTGCACATGCATACCCGCGCATATGCACACCTGCACATATGCACACACACGCGCGCGCATACACACACACACACACACACACACACACACACACACACACACATTCACCAATGGCAAAAGCCCCTTTGGGATCCTTCCAGGATGCTTGAAGTCAGGGCTCTACAGGGCTATTTTAAAGTGTGACGCTCCACTGCAAAATGTCATTAAACAGTGAAGTTCCAAGCTTTTTGAATCACTAGGTCATATTTTAGAGACAATTGTGAGTTCTACCCCTGCAAGAACACGACTTTTTCACACCTGTATTTTTTGCAAATAGGAGAGAAGAGAATTCCAACCAGTGAGATCAGAACTTCACAAATCCTGCAGCCCATCTCTGCTGCAGCTCAAAGTAAGCAACTGTTACTGCTGTATTCTTAAATAGTCCCAAGGATCAAATTATGTCTCTGCTAAAACATTGTTAGGCCTAACTTCCTCACCAAGAATGTGGACTTTGGTCTGACTGCCAGGTTAGAGGGCGTTTCTTGAAAACTTTGGTTTCTTTGTAGGCACAGTATGTGCTCGTTAGATAATAAAAGGATTAACTAATTCCTTTAGCCTTTCCAAAATAGAGGTTTCATGGAACTATCTAGGCCCATAACAAAGATTTGTTTTAAAGCTTCACTGAATGCATCATTTCATTAAAGTCTCCAGGAACCCTACAAAGAAGAAACCTAATATTACACAACCTGGTATTCCCCAAACTGAGATGAGATGGATTTCTATTGATTTCTAAGACTTTTATTCTGAGGATTTCTCATGGCTCTTAAAAAGAAGTCACCTTCTCATTGTATAGACTTAGAGACACAATTTGTACTTTGTTTTGGATTGTTGGGTGAGTAATGACCCAGGCCATTGAAGAAAATGAGAAAACTGTGCACACAAACCGTGATGTCTTAAGTGACCAACATGCATAGAAGAAATGGAAGCTTTCCCTTATCTTTCCAGCATTCAAAAATCCTACTGCTGAATTCACCTCCATGGCCATGAAACAATATAGAAGATCCTCCATAAAGATCCCAGGTTATAATGTTTACAATTTATTCTGCACTCCTTTTCTCTGGTAATTGGTGACTGCTATTATTAATGAAGACATTATAAGGAATCAAAGGGCTTTGCCTGCCACTTCTCACCACAAAACTGTGTGGCATCAAGCAGAATGAAATCCTTCTGACACTGACAGCTGGAGAAAACCTTATCACCACAGTGACAGTGTCAAGCGTGGTGTGACATCTCTGTGTGTTTCCTTTACACCTAATAACTTTGTTGCCAATACAGACCAAAATAATGAAAGAAAACCTGCTTTTGCCAGCCCAAAGGATTAACTGTACTGTTGAGAAAACTGCAGGAATATTTGACATGAGATCACAACTTTTAATTCTTTTCCCCCAGTATTCTGCATGAAGTATTTTTCTGTGAAGGATTTAAATAGAATTACTTTTCCTCACATTGGTCATGGAGAGAATTAAGACATTAGCTATTGCTCCAATGTATACTGCCATTTGATCCCATAAGTGCTATACAGGACTCGGTTACTCATGGAAAATATCTCCTGCCAGATCAAACACTCTCAGGGCCAAAGTCACAGGATTCTGACTTTACATGTTCTGTTCTGCCTCCTTTCATTTTGCCTCTGGGATTGTCATGAACTTCCTGAGCAAGGAGGCCATCCACCATGCAGGGTGACCTCTTGCTAAGAGAATTGTATTCACCTTGCTGAGGCTCTGGCAAGTACTTTCTTCATGTAGATCTTCAAGTGGAATGGAGGTTGGAACTGTTAACTTTTTCAAGATTTTATCCTCGTCCTATACATCCACACCTTGGAACAAAAACAGAAAGCTAAACTCTGTAGAGAGGAAAATTGATACCAAATGGTTTCTTGTGTATCTGCAACTTTTGGCTCTTGATTGAAAAAGGGGTGTGTGTGTGTGTGTGTGTGTGTGTGTGTGTCATGCACATGTTTATTTCATCCTCATATCTGACAAATACCTTTCTTTGTGAATTGCTTTGTGGACTATTTGGAGGTTGGTGCAGATTAAAATTTTCTAGAGGGCTGGTAGATGCCTTTAAATCTCACAGGCACTGGATCACATGTCCTCTGGTGGCCATGAGCACTAGAAGTTTTAGATAGAAGATCTCATTTTCAGATAAGTTTGACGAACACTATTTTCAGCCCTCTGTTAAGAGGCTTAAAATCCTTTAGTGCT
This sequence comes from Cebus imitator, assembly GCF_001604975.1. Taxonomy (NCBI): domain Eukaryota; kingdom Metazoa; phylum Chordata; class Mammalia; order Primates; family Cebidae; genus Cebus; species Cebus imitator. Next base: position 516,801 of record NW_016107782.1, on the reverse strand, counting down.
GAAAACACTTGTAATACCTATAATAAAGAATTACGTTTAACTTTAACTCAGCGTGTTTCTAATTTATTTGACTAAGGAATTCAAAGTTCTTGCAAGATTCCCCATATCAGGTAAGACAAAGCTTCACCAACATTTAAAACCTCTGAAAAATAACCACATTACTGGGCAGCTAGGTGATCTCCCTCCTTCTAATTTATCTGCCTCTATTTTCTATTCTCTATCATCACTAATAGCATCTTTCTAAATCCCTCAGATCTTCTCACTCCTCCATTAATTAAAATACAGGTTCATTTTTTTCAATAAACATGCCAAATAGGAGTGGCTCAAACAAGGCTGAAGGTTTTTTCTGATGTGACAGTCTGTATATTTGCAGTCCAGGACCTAAATGGTGACAGCAAAAGAACAGAGGCTCCAGACTCCTTTCTGTTTTAGTGCTCTGCCATGTGCAGGGTATTTCCCATCCAAATGTTCTCAGATGTCTCACCACTATGTCTGTATTCCAGGCAATGAGAAGGAGGGAAGAGGAAGGGGAGAGAATTTAGTTCCTTGCAAGAACATCACCTGCAAGTTGTGCTTCTGCTCAAACCCCATTAACCAGAGCTATATTGCTTGATCCTAGCTAGGAGGCTAGGAGATGTTGTTTTCATCAATCTGGTAGCCTTTGCCACACTACAATTTCTATGTTATAGGAGAGAGAGAGAACATATATTAGGGAATAGCTAACCATCTCTGCTACACCTATGACCTTCCATTTGGCTTGTACAATGATTTTGTGAAGAATTTTTATCCCAAGTTTTCCACTGAGAAAATTAAAGCTCAGAAAGCTGAAATAATTTCCATATTGTCACCATGTTAAGAATGATTAAGGGCCTGAAATTTTATCAGCTTCCAAGCTAACAAGGGAGCCACCACAATTGCATGGATTCTTGCAGAAGACACAGACTCCTGAGTCAGACACAAAGGACGTTATCAGCAATGGCACAGCAAGCAGCACAAGCTCCAATATTCATGTTGGTTCTTCCTGTCCTCCAAATCCTATGGGTCATTAGGGAGTGGCCAAGGTAGACACTGCATACTCAGTCAGTTTGCACCAAAGGTAAGAAACCCCGAGCTTTGGAAACTCCAAGCTTTTAAAGAGGTTATAAGGAAACCTGCCCAACTTTTTCCTTAGAAGGAAACTTTTTTTAGTATCCTAGTAAAGAAACCTCTCTGCTCAAGAGAGACACTCTACCTCTAACCTCCAAGAGGTTCAACATTCAAACATCCTTCAGTGGTAGTCCCAAATAATACTCTTTGTTGACAAAGCTTGCAGAAACATGAAAGACCCGTGGACATTTTTTCCCCAACACACAGATAGTCTATTTTCATTACAATAAAGGCACTTCTTCAAGAAGTCTCCCACATACACTGACCCTACCTCCATGAGGGCAGTTCTCACTTTTTATTGTAATTGTTTACACCTCTGGATTTCCATATTGGAATGTCAATTCCTTGAAGGCAGGGGCCATGGCTTTTGCTTATAGATCTGTAGTACCTAACCCATTACCTGGAATAAGGAACATGTTCAACAACTATTTTGAACGCAGTATATAAGATCTACTTAAGAGATAGAACAAATCGGCATGTGTTATATGCTTTGAATCCACTTGAGGTTCTCTTTGCATGGATCCTGGGGTAGGCAGCTAATTTTTATGATTCAGACCTCAAATACCACTCCCTGACCACTGTATCTAAAATATCAGTCTAGATAAGACTAATGATAAGCACTTCTCAATACCTGATACTACTCTGCTTCTTTATTTAAGTATCTGACTCCCCTTCCAGAATAGAAACCCTGTGAAAGGACTTGACTATCTAGTTCATGACTATATTTCTACACTCTAAAATAGAGTCAGGCCTAAAACAGAAGTTTCATAAGTATTTTTTGGATGAATAAGTGAATGAGTAAATTCAGCAAACATTCACTAAGTTTATACCATCTGCTAGGAACAAAATATTTTACAGTGTCAAAGTGACCCACAAAGAATATTATTACTTTGGGCAACTGAAATAATTCCCTATCAGGGTTGAATTAAGCGGCAGCATCACTTTTGTTGGGGTAATGAGCTTCCAGTCCTCGCTATAGATATTCCACTGCTGGCTTGAGCTGGATCCTGAACACTGCCCTTTCCTTGCCTTGCTGGCGAAGGCAATCTGTGCCAGCAGGCAGCTTCGTTGCCTTCCTCTCCTCTCCAAGCCCATTCGTAGCCATCCTGCTTATCAGGTACCCAAAGTTCTGGTCAGGTAGCCTCAGGGAGCCCATCTGATTGGTTCTGTGGGTCCCACACCTCCAAGGACCCCCATGCCCTTCATGTGATGCTTAACCCTTTGTTTATGCTCATTCTCACCTGGGCAGCAGGTAGCTATCAGACCCTCTCTCACCTTTCCTTCACCCTTCTTCCACCTCTATGTGAGCTCCTATAGCAGCCTTGCCCATGAAGTCTTTCCTGTGGCTCCACTAAAAACTTCAGTTAAGTATTCCAATACTGCTCTGAAACAAAGTGATCCAATTCAGGTGAGTCAATTTGTCTTGCAAGGTGTATCAATACTCATTTTATTCATTATTTACCCACTTCCCAAAATGAAGTGAAGTGGGAAAATGTCAATGTTGAACACAGAATTAGTAAAATCCCTTTTGGAGGAAAATCATTACAATTTGTTTAAATGCTGACAAATATTGATGTCAATGGTGAACATGGAGGTGGGACATGAGGGGAATGACTGGAGGAAAATTACTGGGATGTTTTTCAAGCTATCAGTGATTCAAAATGAATTATGAGAGTAGAGCTTGGCATGGAAAATTAAAGGCCTAATACTAGAAATAAGTATTAAGCATTTTTTCACTTTTATAGATGAAAAATTACCTCGAGAAGCTGAATAATTTGCCCAGAGTCACAAAATAAGCAAATGATGGAGTATTCAAATCCAGGTCTTCTGACTACCTCCATTACATTGTCTGCCTTAGAGGTTTCTGAAGTATTGATAAGATGGAATCTGGAAGAGCTTGAAACAGAAAATATAAAGCCAGGGCTGATCTGGAGAAACAAAGAGGCCCGAGGAATAGCACAGACCCTGACCAGTGAGGTATCTGTATATTTAAGTAACAAATACTACAAAGATTCAAGGTTGAGCATATACCCAAATGTTTCCATTACTGCCATAAAATATTTAAATAGAAAACAACTTGTGTCTGCTTTATTTTAGAACTATGCCAATTACAGGAATCACCCAAGTATTAGTTATACATCACTCATGTCAAAGATCCAGTGTCAGAAAAAAGTCTCCAGTAAAGATCCTTGCAACTCAGAAACACGTTCTTCTCAATATTGCTATGAACTAGAGCTAAAGCATTTTTTTTAAATATGATTTATTCATTCCCCATGATAAACATATACCAAAGCATTACATTGTACCTCATAAATACATGAAATTTTTATGTGGGTAATTGAAAATAAAATTTAAAAAGAAATAGAATGAACCTGAGCTAAACCCTGAGCTAAATGACTTTTTAACAAAATTCAATAGATTCATTTAGTTTGAACTCATGTTTGCCCATGTAATGAATAGAGTGTTATTTATGACAACAACCAGAAGAACAGTTCTCAGGGGTTGGCTTTATTATAGTATGTTAATTTAAATTAATTTGCCACTATTCCCTATAGTTATTCTTTAGTCTTCCCCTGAAGATTTTCACAAACACCCCTGCCCCTCTTTCCAGAAGAAATACAAGAAATATCTTTACCCTTATCCTATCCTATCTTTAAGATGCCAACTTCTAACTTTGCAGGTAGGAAAGATTAAAACTTAAGAAAAGTAGGCCTACCTTGTCATGAAAGTAAAATATATGGTCAAAGCCCATACCAAATGATAGATAATGTCTGTATTTTCCCAGATACCAGGTTCCTCTTTTTTGCTCTTAAATAGGTTGAGAGATTGTGATACGTAGTTAGGGAAAAAGCATTTGGGGCCCCGAGTTTTTCATTATGGTATTTTTGCTACTAGAAAACACATGTCTCAATGGTGAATATTTTTTAAAAGGCACCATTTCAATTTAACTAGACCCTTAAAAACAATAGCAGCTCATCAACACATGGACATAAATACAGGAACAACAAACAGCAGGGAATGAAGGTGGGAGAGGAAGAGGATCAGAAAGAGTAACTACTGGGTACTAGGCTTATTGCCCCGGTGAAAAAATAATCTGTACAACAAGCCCCCATGACACAAGTTTACCCACGTAACAAACCTGCACATTTACCCTGAGCCTAAAATAAAAGTTAAAACAAACAAACAAACAAAAACCCTAGAGGCTCATCTACTTCCATTGCTAGTGAAATGTTGAAATTTGTATTCTCTTCTCCCACTTAACGAAAGTCTGGCATAAAAAATCCAGAGTCCACTCTAACACTGTTGCCATGTATTCTAATAATGCATGTTTCACACCAGCAAAATCATAGAAAGTGTGGTAAAAGACTGTTTAAGCGAGAGCCATCCTTCACCTGGGATGAAATGACCGTGCTAGATTCTGTTTCACAGCCAAAAAAAAAAAAAAAAAAAATGATTATTGCACTGTGTGTATGGGGTTAACCTTGATTATTCTTATCCAAGAATTTACTCTAAACCTAAACTGATCCAATGAATAAGACTGCAATTAAAACCAAGAAAAAAAAACTATAAATGTATTTTCTAGTTATCAGAAAATATCTGAGAAGAAAAACTGACTCTAGAGACATAAATGGCTTAATGGAATAATTAAAATTATAATTAAATAAAAACCAAGTCATCGCAGGCCTACTTAGCTCTGTAACTCCCTCCAGAATTATTGTGTCATTAGGGGAGGGAGGATGAAGAAATCACTTTTCAGGATTTCTCAGTGTAAGAGAGTCTCCAGACTTTCAGAACCTGAGAAGAGACCAAGAAATAAATAAATAGCCGGACAGACAAAGCTGACCTTACACCCTTGCCCAGTCATTTCTACTTTAACATTGATAGCTGTGTAGCCAAGGAAATTGACTTTGTGTCCTTTATCTTTAATTTCCTCATCTCTAAAATTTCTGGGATAACGACAACATGAATCACAGAGTTGGTATAAAGATTAACTGTAATCATGTATAATAAGGGCCGTGGGCATGTTCGGTATTGTATATCGCTATCAATATGAGGAAGGCATCCAATGGTGTAGAGGGTATTCCAGAACAGCTGATGATGGTGACAACAGTGAATGCACCAAGCCAGGTGTTAATGGTAGGAGAGTTTCTGCAGAGAGTTGGGACTGCAAGCTGGAAAAGCCTCCCTGTGTAAACTGAATGTGGGACTCTGGGAATGAAGGGAGGTGGTGAAGCCTCAAGCAGCTTTCTCTGCCTCCCATTAAGTGCAGATCCCTGAAAGTCTGTCATGGATAAGGAGTGGGGCAATAAAAATGGGGAGAAGCTTGGTGAGGAAAGGGATTCCCTTTCCATGGTCTACATAATCTATTCTCCCAGCTTAGAAGATGACCCAAGGTCAGCCAGACATGGTGGCTTACACCTGTAATCCCAGCACTTTGGGAGGCTGAGACAGGCAGATCACCTGAGGTCAGGAGTTCAAGACCAGCTTGGCCAACGTGGTGAAATCTCGTCTCTACTAAAAATGCAAAAATTAGCTGGGTGTGGTGGCAGGTGCCTGTAATCCCAGATACTAGAGAGGCTGAGGCAGGAGAATTCCTTGAACCCTGAAGGTGGAGGCTGCAGTGAGCTGAGACCA
>NW_016107782.1:493742-510909 GCF_001604975.1 Cebus imitator | reverse complement strand
AAAAAAAAAAAAAAAAAAAAAAAAAAAAAAAATACCCAAGGTCTCAGTTTTCTATTTCTTTAAATTATTACTGTTTAAAGACCATTAGTGAAAAACTACCTATTGGGTACTATATACACTACTTGGTGCAATAAAATCCTATACTTCACCACTGTACAATTCACTCATATAACCAAAACCTCTTTTACCCCTGAAGCTATTGAAATATAAGACAAATAAAAATCATTAGCTACCACACTCATTAGGATGGCTAACCACAGTTACAGAAAATAGCAAGTGCTGACAAGGATGTGGAGAAACTGGTCCCCTCCTACACTGCTGGTAGGAATGTGAAATTGGGCAGCCTCTTTGTAGCACAGGTTGACAATTCCTCAAAAAGTTAAACATGGGGCTCCCATATACCTCAACAATTCTACTCCTAGGCGTAAAGCCAAGGGCATTGAAAACAGATTTCCACACAAAACCTTGTACAAGAATGTCCACAGAAGCATTACACATAACAGACCCAAAGTAAAACAACTCAAGCGTCTATCATTGATGAATAAACAAAACATGGTATATCCATACAGTGGAATAGTATTTAGCCAAAGGGAATGAAGTACTCACTTTAAAAATATTATGCTAAGTGAAAAAAGACAGTTACAAAAGGCCGCACATTGTATGATTCAATTTACATATGTCCAGAAAAGGCACATCCATAGAGATAGAAAGTAGATTAATGGTTGCCAGGAGCTGGGGAAGGAAGGGGATAGGGATTGGTTGCTAATGTGTATGTGACTTCTTCTTTTCAAGGTGATTAAAATGTTCTGGAATTAGATAGTGATTATGGTCGTACAACTGTGAATATATTAAAAATCGTGGCTTGTGTACTTAAAAAAGGTGAATTGTGAATTAGATCTCAAAAAAGGATGAGAAAAGAATTAGTACTCAATCTAACAAATTATATTAAACTAAACCGAAGGCAAATAAAAGCCTAGGTTTTACAAATGCTTTAGTGAGCCTACGCAAGTCATTCATTCCTCTTTCTTCATTTTCCTCAACTGGAGGAAGGAAAGGACCACAGTTGCCACCTACATTTGTGATAAAACCCAAGTATATTTTTTAAAAGTCTGTTTTTCAGCCAAAGGTGATATACAAATACTAGGTGTTATTATGAAACTGGCAACACTGAACACTGGGTAACTTTAAAAAGAGTCACAGTGCAGCAGTTGAGTCAAACATATGCACTGGTGGTCATTTCTCACAGCAACTGAGTGGCCCATTTGATGTACCATGGCTCTGAGTGGGTCATCCATGGGGGCAAAACTTGGGAGACAGACAGAGACACACACACACACACACACACACACACACAGAGAGAGAGAGAGAGAGAGAGAGAGAGAGAGAGAGAGAGAGAGAGTTTTGAGATTTAAGCCCTAGGTAATTCCTCTAGTTATCATGATGTCCTGAATATTGAGTTCTACTTTCAAAATAGACATTCCACAAAATTGTCAACTCTGATGATCCTTTTAGAAAATAACAGGACATTCTTCATCACACCTGAAGAATGGTCCTTAAGTGCTGTTCACATCCCTTTTTATGTAATCAAAATGATCTTGAGTCTCTTTCTTCAGATTTCTTTTAAGGAAGTAGATAGAAGACAACTCTGGAATGTGGAAAGGGTAACTATCCCATTTTCTTGATGGCAAATGTTGTTAGTTTAACCTTCTATAGAAAGGAAGGGCAATCTAGAAAGCGCAGTGAATCCTCAGTTTCAAACAGCCATTGCAAACTATGACTGCCTACCCTTAACTCATTGTAAACAAATGCATTTCTAACAATCCCCCTGCTCCTCACTTGTGATTTACACAAATGAGTTTAGGATATACACAGTGTAGAAGCCAGAGCAGGTAGACAGAGCCCTTGCCTACTCCCCCGACATTCTTTCTTTGTCCCTTGCTGCTGAGCAGGTGGACAAGGGAGAGGGTGAGAGCACTTTTATATGGTGGAGAAGCACACAACTGCTTCCTGCACCCCCTCAGAGCCACCAGCCAAAGGAGAGGTAAAGCTGAATTGCATGTTGCACTGAAGGGCCGTGGCTCTAGTGACTCATCTCTCCACTCCAGTCCTTCACTCCCTTCAACACAGCTAAAAACGTGGAAATGAGAAAGAGGCAAAGACTGATATGGAAATTTAAACATAATAAAGGATTTGTGTCTTTAGAGAAACTCTTTCTCTTCCCACATTTTCCTCTTATCTCATAGAAGAAGGAATCTCCATCATGACTCTCTCAGAAACACCGTAAAGGAAAAATCCACCATCTCTATCCCTCTTTACCTGCTCTTCCTTATGGAAGTGGAAATGATTAATAATCTGATTGGTTAGTTGGCCTCAAATCAGGAGACTGGATTCTGCTGCTAACTGGGGTACCTGGATGCAAGTGGGGGCTAGGTTTGACAAATGCTGGATGCCTATGTTCAGTGATAGCGGACATCACTGGTGGAAGGCTTCCAACATTCATGCAACAAGCAGACCAAGCAGTGGGTTTACCAGTTGGAGATGAGAAGCTACAGGCAAGCAAAAACTGGCAGCCAAGGGTGGGAGGAGAGACAAGAGGGAAAGGGGCAGGGTGGAGCTATGCTAGATTACATGACTTGTATATAGTTTATAACAGACTAGCTTCAGCTGGATTGAACAAAAAAAACAAATAACTGGCTTAAAAAGAGTTCCTTTCCTTCTCCCAAAGTAAGTTTGAAGATAGGTAAGCCAGGACGTGTCATGTTCTCCACAATCATCAGGGAGTGACAATCTCTCCGTTTTCCATTCTACCTACTTGGCCTGTAGCTAATGTTTCCAAGGTCACTTCAAGGTTGAAAGATGGCCACAAGAGCTCTAGACACGGCACCATGTCTCAGGGCAATAGGAAAATAGAAGGCCAAAGCAAGGACACACCTCCCAGCTGAATCAAAGTTACCCTGGGAACCCCACCCATCAACTTCTGCTTGCATCTCATTGGCCACTTCCAGCTGCAAGGTAGATTGGGATGTGTAGTCTTAACTGGACACAGTGGTAGCCTGAATAAAATCATATGATGTCACAGTGCATTAGTAAGGAAGAAGTGGAAACTGCCTGATGAGTCCCAGGAACCAAATTAACCACATCTGCTCCTATGGGATGCAGAGGATAGAGAGGTTAAGACTCACTCCATAGTACATTCATGAGAGATCAAACGAATTGGCAACATTTTCTTTCTCTGTGATTTAAAGGTGAATAGAAAATTAAGGGAGTTCTCTGAATAAATTAAGACCATTATCTCATTACAAATACACACACACACCTGCAAAAGTAGACCTACTTTTCATGGACAAATGCAAAGAAAAGAAAAACATTAGAGAGAAGCAAGCTTTCTTCTACAGCTGTATTTTCCAATAAAACATTGTTTGGGTGGGGAGGGGGGTGACAGAGAAACGGAGTGTTGGTACTGTTTTATTCAGAGAAAGTCCTCGACTTTCTATGTACTTTTACATGTATCAATACAATCTAACCCTACTGAGCTCCCATTATAAAAATTAATCACCCAGGTTAGGGCACAGTTTGCTCCTGTGCAAGAACTTTCCCAAAGAACAGACCTGGGAAGGGCAGCACTTCCTCCGGGTCCTATCGCTAAGTTAATGGTCAGAATTCATGCTGTGAAGTGAACAGCCCATCACAGTCTGAGGCATTACCATGGAGGATGAGCTTTAGGGAACAATGGGATAAAGACAGACCAGACAGGACAGGACGTCCAGAACACTGCGCAGAAAAATTCCCACCACCTCTGCCAGCTCCTGAACTGCCCGTGTAGCGGGATTTCTGCTGTTACACAATCAGCTGGTTTATCTTGTCTGCATGGCATGTTGAGAGAACGCTGTTTAGGGGCCAGCTAAGTCAGCTTCTCTGGCTGCTGAAATAGCAGCTTTCATAAAAATACAAAAACTTGTGTTAAAGCTTGCTCTGTACGCTGTCTTTTTTAGAAAAATGATGGATCATATCATAAACAAGGAACAGAAAACATTTATGGGAGAAAATGTAATAGAGAAGTTGTCCTGGCACCCTTTGGAGAAGGTAATGGGTCCGTCTCCTGGCCTTGGTTTCAGAATTGCTTTGTAATTCTGTTAAGATAGACACACTAAATTGCCGTTACTGGACTGTATAGGCACAGTAAATTGTCATTACTAGAAGTGAAGTATATACACACACACACACACATACACACAGGCAAAAACTGACCCATTTAAAAATGAGCAAATACAAGCACCAGAAAGTTTGATTGCAGGTCCATGATGGAGATGGATGTTTATTTTTTTTAATTATACAAATGCTTATATTTGTCTAACAACAATTTCATTTGAAAATTGATAAAATTTAAGGTTGTATTTATTACTCCCATTGGTTTTTGAAAAGTGTTCATTCAACCTAGGTGTTTTAAGAGTATCAGCTTTTGAACTCAGGGTTCTCAATCTTGAAAGCATAATGGTAAAAGTCCTGCTTTCATGTACTTAAGTGTTCTCAGAGACTACAATTGCCAATATAAATTTGAAAAAACAAAATTTACAGTACCACCAGTTATTGTTAATACTATATGCAAATCTACTTACAAAACTCTGTCTTACAAATATTTTAACAATGTTCTACAACTAGTAGTTATCCTCTGAGGTGCCCAGCAAAGGAAAAAGAAATCCATCCACCTTGTGCCAGTCAGTAACAACCACAACAGACCACCTGGTGTTGTTTCCAATGTCCCTATAACTAAGGATCAGAAAAATTTTGTGACATTAATTTCGGGGATCATTTCAGGATTGAATTAGACTGACTCATCTCAGGTCCTGTTGCTCTCTTAATTCTTTGATCAGCAGGAATTAGACCTACCAAGCTTTATCTTGGCCATACCCAACATTGTCCGCAAGCATAAGTAGCCCAATTATAGGATCATGTTTGTTGGACGTTTCCTTCTCTGTGCTGGGCTAAATCCCCACTGCCCATTTGCAAAAGGAATGGTTTATGCAAATTGATTACTTTTAAGAGCTATCCCACCTCTAAACTGCTCAAGGGAACTCAGTAACACCAGCTGAGTCTTGGTGAGTGCTAAGAGTTTAGAGCTGCCTGTGTTTGCTTTCTGGTACAGGAATGCCAGGAAGAAGCTGAGGGCTGGATGACGGTGAAAGAGATTATCAGTAACAGAAAGCCAGCTCTTTCCTTCTTCACTGGAAATTGAGTTATCAGCAGCCAGTTCAAAGCAGACGTGTGAGAAAATCACCATGTACTTTTATTTTAATGGAAATGACTTAAATAGTTGTCTTGCAGGAAACATGTTGTAAAAATTGATCTTTCTGGGGCTGACAGAAGCTGGCCATACTAAATGGGCCATGAGCAGGAGGTCAGCCGACTTATTACTGGTTTTCACCACTGACTAGACTTGTGACCCTGATTGAGTTTAAACTTTCTAAACCCTAAGTTTTCTTATCTCTAAAGTGGGAGTCTTGCTGGCATTACAGTTTTTGAAAAAACTGATCTATATGCAGCTCTAGAACTTAGAGTGTTTAATAACTTTTCCTTTTCTCCCCTTGAGGTGATTATTCATTAGATCAGAAGATAATATTAGTAACTATAGCATATAGAGGCCAAATTTTACCTCTGATTTCTCTGATTGCTTAGATAATGGTTTAAGCCAGATCCACATGAAATCCTTTTTAAAAGCACATTGCCTCTCCATCCCAGGAGGCTGATGTTCTTTAAGTTTGGTGAGGAATCTGTATTTTAACTGTATTGATAATTTCAAAGTATGCCCAAGTTTGAAGCCTGCTTTGGTTAGGGACAGGCCAATATGAGAAAATAGTCATTTTGATTTACTCTGGTAACTTTATCATTTAGATTAAAAGATATATCCAATTTGTTAATAAAAAGTTTTAAATCTAGGTTTTTAAAACTCTAGGTAAACATTGTCTGAATCCCTTAGTGCTTCAATTTAGCTAAAACATCAAGTAAGTAGAAACTGTAAACCTTTCCAACTGCGAAGATGGTTAAATTCTAGCTAAAATGTTATGCCTCTCTGGGAAGTCTCCCTGTAAATATCGTTTTTTGTGGAACTCATCAAGTCTTCTTTTGGGTTCCTGGCTAGTAGCCAACTGTATTTAGATTTTTTTTATCCATGGCCACACCAATTGTGAGCTTCTTGGGGGTGGGTAGTAATGTTTCTATCTTCTCCCTCCTTCAATAAAGCATCAAGCACACAGTAAACCTGAATAATGTGTGCTGAATTTCACTGTTAAAGGTTTCCTAAAGTGATTTACCACTTATTTTAGAAAATTATGGACACACAGAAGATTTAGATAGAATTACTGGTAACATTTTAAATATTTGTTTGAATTTGGAAATACATTAAACTCTTTAAGAAAAGATGTTTCCTAATCTCAGATCATTTCTCTCAGGAAAGAAAAATGCAATAATTTGCCTAAAAGTTTATCCTTAATTTAGGTGTTGATTTAGCATCTCCTGTAAATACAATTTCCCTTCTCTGCTGTGGAACTGTTTTTAAAAGGATTGCCAATGGGTGAATGAATAAACAACTCCTTTTGCAAACATCTGAAGACCCCATCCAAACACATACACACACATAACATAAAATCTCTTTCCACATCAATTTAGTGAGCCCTTAATTTTGCTTTCTAAGCACACATTATTATAAACCACAAAGCACACCAACCAGTTTAACTCCTGCCGAAATGACATGAGAAGATTCTACTGAAATGCTTAGGGAAACTGGTAATTGTGTGCTGAATTTTCTATAGGCTACATCACTAGAAGACCTATAATTGGCAACAGCAGCAAATGTTGAACAGTCACTTTCCTCAACTTGTCCCTGTCCTTAGGGAGCTCACAGTATGTGGTGAAGACAGATACATGAACCATTAATTACCTTGTAAGGCCAAAAAAAAAAAGCACATGGAAGAATATGCAGCTGTGTTCTGGGAACGAGGCAAAAAGAACTGGAACTGCCTGGGGCCACATTTGACAACTAGAAAACATTTGATCTGTCTTGAAGGATGAATAGGAGTTCACCCAAAGATATTCCACTAAGAATAGGTATTATGCTTATCCAGCTTGCTTTTCAGGTAGTTCAGATTAAAACAGTCTCTTAAAAAAAGTTTAACAATAAAATATATGAACTGAGGAAGGAATGGGGATAAGACAGTAGATCTCAGTAGATACGAACAACCCAGCCAGTACATTTAGACCACATAAAATCCAGTTACGCTCATGAAAATGCAGGCAGCAGGATGTCCAATTTAAAAGGAGAGGAAGAAAAGGAAGGGCATATAAAACAGAAAGGATTTATTAATTTTCCCCAATAAAGGCCAAGCCCCTTCATAGGCTCTTAATTCATGAACTTTCCAATTCATATTCCAGGTACTCACCCTGCTGTTCCAAAATAGCTGTTGCAGATAACAGGATTTTATGTAGGCCACATGACCTTAATTTTTATTTCTGCCTCATTCAGCTCACTGTCTACTCAAATTTGTTGGTCATAAATCGAGTATCTAATTAGATTACTTAGCGACACCTAGTGACACAGATCGGAACCAAGCGCTATTTTAATGCAGTCCAGTGTGTGCCTCTGTTACTGTCATGCTTTAGCCTAACACGCCCTCCTTAATCCAAGTTCTCTTTTCAACCCATTTCATCCCAATGATACTAAAGCAAACCCATGCCCAGCTGGCCTGGAAAACAACTGATTAGAGAGAAGTGAGAAAGAGAGGAACAAGGGAGAGAGAGAAGGAGGGGGTTGAGGGAGTGGGCTGGAATCACAGAGGAGACAAGATCAGCAATGAGGGCTTCTATTTTCATGTATTTATTTGGCTGTGTTCATATCAAGAAATGGAAAGATAGGCACGACCACCTTAAAGCAGAGGAAGCAATGAGAACCAGAAGCAGTCTAAAGAATGGTTCAGTTAATATTTTGTTTCTGTGTTTTTCACTCGTATTTGAAAGGGCAGAATAAATATGTTTATGATAATTTTGAAATCCAAGAAAAGTCCAAATTGAAATGCTTTTAAACAAAAGATAGTTCTTATTGTCATAAGTTATAAAATGCCTTTCTCACTTTGCAATTCCTGTTCTTGCATCCCTGTCTATTTATCTTTTCGTTTCAATTTGTTTTCCCCACTAAATGGATCTATTCAGATGGAGTCATTACTCTGAGTTGGCATTGCTCTAAAAATAAGCTGATGATTTTCTATCCACGTTATGTGCTGTCAAAAAAAGCATCTATCAGCCAAAGTAACAAAAAATCAAAATAAACATAGTAATTAACACATTAATTTAAAAATCAAAATATAATAAGAATACAGTATGAGTCATGTGACAGTTTTAAATAAAGTGAAGGTGCTGATTCTAGGCAAAACCCGTCCAAGGGTTCAGAGGGAATCACACAAGAAAGCACTGCTATACGTCTTTGAGAAAATACGGAGAACATAAACAACGCCAAAGGACTGAATTTGAAAACAGAGTTTTAAGAATAGAAACAAGTGAGCCCTCAACTGTAAGCATGAGGCAGACACAGCCAATTAAGCAGCAGTCTTTCACTGCTGTCTGTGGTCCCTCTTTGACAACAGTGGGGTTCACATCCTACTAGTTGAGATCCTTTAGGGCTCTGGGCCCATTGAAACTTTAACTGAAACGTAAGGAGTGGCTTGCTCCTTGGAGGCGGAATCCACAGATGATGTTATACACAATAGTCCTGATTCTGAGGCCCAAGTCCCCAGTGGGCTCCACTGCTCCCAGGCTGCAGACATGGCACTGGTCCATCAGTCTCCCTATTTTCTCCCCCATCCAGTTCTCCATTATGATTTATTGTACTTGTACAGACATTTATATAGATTTCTATCATCCCATTGCATTGTAATGATTTATTGTCATGTGTGTTTTTCTTCTGTTAAACTATGATTTTCGTGGGTGGAGTCATGCTATGCAGTCTTCGACTGCCAGCCAAGCCTAATTGCTAATTAAATGTTAACTAAGCATCTAGTATGCACTGCGCACTGAAGTGGGCTTTGGGGCTACAAGGAAGAAGATATACATCCTGGCCTGAAACTACTTAAAATCTGGTGGAAAATACAAGGAAGACAGTACTTCATTTTGGTATGTTTTAGTAAGTGCTAAGACAGGGGTAACACAGAGTAATGCCACTGGATTTACAGTTTGTGAAAGGGTGTAAGAAGGTTTCCTGGAGGAGGAGGGGCTGAGGAAGGAGCAGTGGAAAGGCATTCTGGGCAGCACAAAGCCTCAAAGACATAAACTAGCACAACATATGTTCTCACATGAGATCTGGTGGTCTGCCTGTCACTGATCCCTTCCCCTACAAACCCATTCTCCACATTGTTCCCAGAGTGGTCTTATCAACTCACAGATATGCAATATGAAGATCTTTCCATGATCAAGTTTGTTTGATGCCTCCCCATAACCTGCAGAAAAAATCCAGCTTCTTAACATAACATGTAAATCCCATCTCACCTCACTCAACCTAGGTGCCTACTGGGGCACAGTGCAGTACACTGTACCAAATATTTTTGGATGAACAAATAAATGAATAAAAGTTGAATAAATGGCTTATGAATTGGAAACAGGAAGAAAATAGCAAGAATACAAGAAGATTATTCCATTTTTATAGGCCATAATCCTCCCACATGCCATCCTCATAGGGCTTTATCAGGTGGCTGAAAATATTAGGGTAACAAAGGGCCAAAACATTGATGAATAAAAGTACACTTTAGGCTATTTCTTTCTTTGCAACTCACTTTAGTTTGGAAATGGCTTTGAGTGTCTGAAATATGATTCATACTTTATACTTTTAAGCTTCCATTTCTTCAGTACTTACTGGACACCATAATATCCTAGGCATTTTTTATGCATTTACCTTAGTAAAAATCCATAAATAAGAAATGAAGGAGGTTCTATGGAAACCTTATTTTCCCAAGAAAGAGATGAACATTTAGAGGTTAAGGAACTGACAGAATGTCAGTCGATAACTGGTAGAGTAATATTTGAACCCAGTATTGTCTAACTGTAGCATCCATGTTCTAAAATATTCAGTGTGCTGAACAGATCAACTTGATCTAAGCCTCACATAGATTAGGAGAAGGTGGACACTAAGGCTGTTTAGTTATGACACGAGGACTTGCCCCCAAAAGAGCAGCAACCAGAATTCTAATGTCTGCTGTTGTAAGCCCAGGCTCCATTCAAACCAGCATCAGTATTTATATTCAGGAGAATCCAATCCAGCAGCTGGGATGCAGGATGGGAGGCACTTCAAATATAAGTGGTCTTCAAGGTCATACTAGTACTTGGGTCATGGTTTCAAGGGACATGGCTATGTGAAATTGTGTCTCCACAGTGAACTGAGAATATGAAACCCAAGGTTGGAGACACAGAGGAATAGACAGGGAACCAGCACCACCTTCCCTATACATTGTCATGCCAACTTGGAATTCAAGGAACTGCAATAGACAGAAGACCAGTAGGAGAGTCCAGTTCATGTAGGCACCAAGTACACAGGGGCTGGTAGAAGGCCAACTTAGTGGGTACCTTGGTACTGTCATTTGAATGGGTCCCCCAAAATTCAAATGGTAAAATTTAATCAACAATGTGATTGTATGAAAAAGTAGGGGGGTGAATTAGTCATGAAAATAGAGCCCTCATGAATGGGATTAAGGACCTTAAAAAAAGATTTGAGGAAGCTACCTCTTCCCTTTTGCCTTCCACTTTCTAACATGTGAAAGACTCAGCAGTCAAGGTGCTCTCTTGGAAGCAAAGACTGGGCCTTCAACAGAAAACAAACTTGCCAGTGCCTCTATTTAGACTTTCCAGCCTCCAGAGCTGTGAGAAATAAATACCTACTATTTATAAATTATCTAGTTTGTGGTATTCTCTTCCAATGGCAGAAGCAGATTGAGACACAAGGTGAGCCAAAGTGGTTCCAAGACACCAACACACCAACGGGTCAAGGTGCCATCTTGGAAGGAGGGACTGGGCCTTCAACAGACAACAAACTTGCCAGTGCCTCTGTTTTAGACTTTCCAGCCTCCAGAACTGTGAGAAATGAATGCTTACCGTTTATAAATTATCCAGTCTGTGGTATTCTTTTAGAGTGGCACAAGCAGACTAAGACATGAAGTGAGCCAAAGTGGTTCCAAGACACCAAGGCACCAAGCCTATGGCAACAAAAAATACTAACTTCCACCTGTTGAAGTGTGGCATCTACTGGTTTGCATGCTGATAATGTAGTCCAGAAGGATGGGATGGGGCCAAGTCAGGTTACAGTGAAGGATTCAGCATCTATGGCTGAGAAAGGCTGAGGAAGGCAGAGAATGACAGGAAACATTCTTGGTGTTAGGCCAGGATCTCCCCCACCCGAAAAAAACCATGAAACATGACAGTGAGATTTCACTTTCAGACAGTGGGCGTGGGAGGTACTCTGGGGAGAAGAGAACTATTCCATGATACCCGTAAGAAAAATCTATGTAAAAGGTCCTTATTTTGGAAGACCCTCTGTTACTTGTATTTTCAACAAATGGGACTGAAACCCTGTCATATTAGCATCGTATAGCACCATAGCCACGTCCTACAAACTATGGACTGTTTTTGTCATTTTTATGAGCAAACGTCACAATTACTTTAAAAAAAAAAAAAAAAAGCAAGAATAATTTCCATTCCTTGGAAAAATTTGTAAAAACATGATCAATAAGATGAAAAGATTCAGAACACATTTATTTGTATGCAGCACATCACCAAGGACCGAAGCATTTGCTAAAATGAAATACATCTGTAAACAAATGTCTTAGAGTTTATAGGTGGTCAACTCCATTGCGTAAGGTATGCAGCCCATACCGTCTTTCTGAATAGATTTTTGTGATAACCAAAAAGGTCCAATTTTAGCTCAAAAGATGTTAATACATTTTTAAAAGGCTTGAAATGGGCCAAATTATAATTACATATATTTAAATAGTAGAAGAATTAATTGGCTTCACAAAAATACTAATGAAATAATACCTTAGGCCTATCTATGAAGAGAAGAAATGTTTGACTCATGACTTGAAAAGGGGGAAATAGGTATTTTGGATAAACTTTACCCTGAAAGATAACATATTAATTTCTGGTTCTACACGAAGACTGTTGTTAACATACATCCTATCCTATTCTACAGGATGCTTTGGTACAACTTCAATAAATCTCTATACTTTAATGTGAGCTATAAATCCATGTTGGTTGCATGTTGCTTTTTAAATCAGTGAAGTCTAGGGTAAAAACAGACCCCTCAACTCTTACATCGTGTATTCACAATTATGTCTTCTGAAACCATGCAAGTTAGTAGCACCAATGATTGACATTAAAAATTATTCTTATATTTGAGCAGCAAATTCTAAAACAGATGCTATGCAATTTGTGATTAGTATAATTGCTAAAATTTAAAGCTCAATTGCATTGATATAAAATTCAAAATGTCCAAGTATTTATATAACATCTAATATATAATGTACTTTCTTTAGCTTCTGAAAGAGATAACCCTCTGTCAAAGAAGATATTGCAGTTTTCCTTATGAAAAATTAGTTTGAATATGTTCTCAGCCTGAAAAACATTGAATTTTAATTAATGACTGAATTTTAAAGTAAGAAAGGACCTTGGAGATCACTTAGTCTCACCTACTCTTTTCAGACAGGACGAATGAGGCCAGTAAAGGGAAAATAACTTGTTCAAGGTCACAGAGTACCCAGGGCTAGACCCAAGCAATCTCAACAGCAAGATATCTTGCAAGCTATCTTTCCAAACTTTTCTGGTTTTATTTAGTCTTATTAAATTTAAAAACATCAGGCACACAGCAATATGATAACCATAGACTTTTACTCCAATGTTAAAGTCAGAACATTAAAATGATTCCTGAGAGTTTAACTTCCTGCATTTTATTGAGAACACAGTCAACAGTAAATTCTGACTAGCTATTGTGATTATCCTCAAATACGTAGATTACCTTAATGTATTATACAGGACAGCATAAATTTCACATTTTAGGTATGTACACTGTAGCAGATTTTATTTATATTACGCTTACCTGTAAAGGATTATAAGCAGATCACAAATTTGACCTCTAATTCAATATTTTTGTATTAATTAAAAATAATCTGGTAATTAGATATCGAGTAATAAAATTTTAACTCAAAATCAGTTTGTATCCTTTACTTTTCTGAACGCCCCAGGACAGATATATAATTCATTCTTCTTGTGATTTCCAGATATGCATACTATCTGCATCTTGCACATATTATAAACTTGTAAACCACATTTGAGGGTATAAGAACAAAAATCAGATGTATGTTAACATTCAATGGTCCTACCTTCAACTGGTATCTTTTTTAAAAATACTGGACAAATAGTAACATTTTATTAATTTTTTTTTGGTCAAAAGTTTGATATTTTCAAATTGTGTAATATAATTAAATATTAAAATAAAAACATATATTACATTATATAGAGATTTAATATCAACCTGTAAATCCTCTTGCCAGCAAAAGATAACATGTTTTATTTCCTCAGAATGGAATCTGACCTGTGCTGTCTTTTACCATGGAGTTATTTTGAATGAAAACTTGCTTGGCTGAATGACAACCTACAGGTGAAATATTTTGTCACCATCAAGGTTAGAAATAGCCATAAAATTTATAAAATCAATATATACTTTTTTTTGAGATGGAGTCCTGCTCTGTCACCTAGGCTGGAGTACAGTGGCATAATCTCAGCTCACTGAAACCTCTGCTTCCTGGGTTCAAGCAGTTCTCCCGCCTCAGCCTCCCATGTAGCTGGGATTACAGGCACATGCCACCACGCCCATCTAATTTTTGTATTTTTACTAGAGGCTGTTGTCTAGGCTGATCTCAAATTCCTGACCTCGAGTGATCTGCCCACCTTGACCTCCCAAAGTTCTGGGATTACAGGTGTTAGCCACCATGGCCAGCCATAAATATACTATGAAATGCATCAAATAGGATGGATTATAGATTGATAAGGGAATGACGGATGCAGAGATATGTAGTCGTACAAGTAAAGTAAAATGTTCATAGCAGGATTGAGATAGTGGCTACATTGATGTTTCTATAATTCTTTTAACTATGCTGTATGCTTTTAAATTTTCATACTATGTTAGAAAAAAGAATGTGAAATAAAATAACATTCATGGGACCTCTTCAAAATTATTTATCAGATATTTATTGTCTACAGTTTAAATAAAAATCAAGGATGGCTTTAAGAAATCTCATAATCCTGAAAATAAGTCAACACAGGATGACCTTTTATGAAAAAGAAAAGGGGAGATTTATTTTAAAATCTCAAAACAATTCAGGTACAGCATATCTTGAGGTAATTGAGATGATATATATAATATCTGAAATATTTTGAGATGATACATATTTACCTGAATTGAGATTTTATATATATATTTACCTAAATTCTTTTGAAACTTGATCTATATATGTGTGTATATTTGTAGGTATGAACAAATGTACCAGAAGCTGCAGGGAATGATGAGGAGTTAGAGAATAAGCAAAATAAACCATGAAAGATTGTAAATATTTAAATAGGTCTGAGGGATAATGTTTGATCATTTTAGATTACAAAAACCACCAAAAAAAGTTCCTCCTAAAATATGTTGAAGAAAACCCAGGATGGGTTGTTTAACTATGACACATGCAAGATATTGGTATCAATATCATGTTCATGCATGGTATCAAGATCTACACATTCCTTGTTACTACAAGAACAGTCTGTTAGGGTCAGGGGGATTTAATATGGATTCATTCTTCCGGCAATGAATCAGAACCACTGGTGAGGCTCTAAAAACATAGAAACCCTGAAGGGTTTACCCTTCTAAGATTCTGATGCCATAAGACTGAAATGAGATATGGACATCAGAATTGTTTTTTGGGGGTGGTGGGGGGTGCAACAGAGTCTCACTCTATTGCCCAGGCTGGAGTGCAGTGGTACGATCTTGGCTCACTGCAACATCCACATCCAGGGTTCAAGAGATTCTCCTGTCTCAACCTCCCGAGTAGCTGGGACTACAGGCATGCACCATCATGGCTGGCTTTTTTTAGTTTTAGTAGAGACAGGGTTTCACCATGTAAGCCAGGATGGTCTTGATCTCCTGACCTCGTGATCCACCTGCCTTAGTATCCCGGAGTGCTAGGCTTACAGGCGTGAGCCACCACACCCAGCCGAATTGTTTTTAATGTCAGGGGAGATTGCCATGCACAGCTGGTTTCAAGTGCAATTTCCTTATCCCTTAAGATGCAGACAGCAAATTATTTCTTAGTCATTAGATCAGCAGTCCTCTAAATTTCTCTTTAAATGATTAGTCCTTGCTATGTTTGCCTCCCATTTTGTTCAGCTCTGTTCTCTTAGATGAAAGGATGTTATTTTCCCCAAGGTCCCAATAAACCGTCATTTCACACTGAAGGAAAATACATTTATAAGCTCCAATTGTAGTCTTTTTTATTTTTCAAAAGACTTGAAATAGAGAAAAGGAAGTTAGTCTATCAGGGTTTGCAAAGAGGCCTGGCAGAGGATACAAATAGGAGAAGGGTAATGCCAATTCAGAAAACCCTGGTAGTCCGCTTATGTCTTTTATCATGTAAAGAACCACAGGTTTCAGGTAGAATGTCATCAGCTAGTCAGGTCCAGTATAATAGAGGGTGGTCATGACTCCTACCACGCCAAGAGAGTACTGATTTGTGACTACTGTCCCAGCATCATTATTAACAATCTCTCTTTCACTGTTTAAAGTATCCTGGACTTTAGACAATAGACTATAAGGTCACCATAAGGTTAAGAAAGGGTGTTTTGTACCTGGCGTGGTGGCTCATACCTGTAATCCCAGAACTTTGGGAGGCTGAAGCAGGTGGATCACCTGAGGTCAAGAGTTCAACACCAGCCTGGCCAACCTAGTAAAACCCCGTGTCTACTAAAAATACAAAAATTAGCCAGGCATTGTGGTATGCAACTGTAATCCCAGCTCCTCAGGAGGCTGAGGCAGGAGAATCACTTGAACCCAGGGGGCAGAGGTTGCAGTGAGCCGAGATCAGCGACGGCACTCTAGTCTGGGAAACAGAAAAAAATTTCATCTCAAAAAAAAAAAAAAAAAAGACTGTTATGGAAATCAGATTATAGATTTGGCAAGTTTTTTAAACTTACTGAGCCTTTGTACCTTCAACAGTGAATTGTTAATGTTATCTGGAAGGTTGTTGTAAGGGTTAAATTAAATGATCAATGTGAAGTGCATGGTCAAAAGTCTAGCTCCCCGTGAAGGCTCGGCCATCAGTAGTTAATACCAGGATGTGTAGTGCAGGCTTGGAAGCCAGCCTGTCACTTCTCAGCAGTGTGATTTGGAACCATTTTCTCATCTTCTCTAGGCTATTCCTCAGCTTCTTCTCCATGAAATGGATATAAGGGGAGTCCTTCCATACAGTGTGTGTGTTGTAAGGATTAAATGAAGCAGAATATACATAGGGCTTCAAATAATACCTGGCACATAATATTCAATAAATATGATAATCCAATAAACTTAGATTTTAAAATTAGTTTTATTAGTGGGCAAAAGACTAGCAGACAATCTACTGTGTACAAAACAACATCTGACTTCATATGAAAGTATTTCTGTGGTATAAAAATACTGACAGTAAAACTAAGACACACAAAATATTGGCTTCGATTTTGACCTTTGCCATTTTACTATTCTGTTATTTCACTTTCATGAATTATAGCTATTTTTGCTCTTTTTTGTTTTGGCGTGAGTGGTCAGAACCTGTTCTAGTTTGTTCTCTTGCTGTCATTACTGTCTTAACTTCCATTCTGGGTAAGTGGGACCACAAAATTAGACTGAGGCATGACCTTGGGGCTGCCTTCTTGATAAGATGAAGGGCTGGGGAGAACCAAAAGAACACGGACCATATGTTAAACAAGACAACTTGCCCAGAAGCTAAAGAATAGGAAAACCCAGTTTACCCATCTGACAAAGGGCTGATATCCAAAATTTACAAAGAACTAAAGCAGATTTACAAGAAAAAAACTAACAAGCCCATTCAAAAGTGGGCAAAGGATATGAACAGAC
>NW_016107782.1:477135-492930 GCF_001604975.1 Cebus imitator | reverse complement strand
AAAAAAAAAAAAAAAAAAAAAAAAAAAAAAAAAAAAAAAAAAGAATAGGAAAACCCTTTGGTTTCAACCACAGATTCCAGTCTAAAGGAGCTAGAAGGCAGCAAAGTAAGTACCAGGCTCAGGGTAGTAGGGAGGAGGAGGCTGGTAAGTTTTTATGAAAACTTCCAAACTATAAGTTTATATCTAATGTTTCCATCCCTTGATGTAAGTAAAAGAAGATGGTAGGCTAACGGCACAGAAAGAAGTAGTGCTAATTTATTCATACATATGTATCTTTGCAGGGTCAAGTGGAAAACTAATAAAATTAAACATGGTACTCTAATCTGAATGTTTGTGGCCTCCCCAAATTTTCTATTGGGAAACCTAATCACCAATGTGATTGTGTTCAGAGCTGAGAAGACATTGGGAAGTGATTAGATCATGAGTGTGGAGACTTTGTGAACAGAATTAGTGCCCTTAAAAGAGAGGCCCCACAGAACTGCCCTGTCCCTTAAACCATGTAAGGACAAAGGGAGAAGGCACCATCTATGAAGCAGGAAATGAGCCCTCCCCAGACAACAAATCTGCTGGTGCTTTGACCTTGGACTTCCCAGTCTTCAGAACTATGAGAAATACAGTCTTTTG
This sequence comes from Cebus imitator, assembly GCF_001604975.1. Classification (NCBI taxonomy): domain Eukaryota; kingdom Metazoa; phylum Chordata; class Mammalia; order Primates; family Cebidae; genus Cebus; species Cebus imitator. Next base: position 492,306 of record NW_016107782.1, on the reverse strand, counting down.
TTCATAAGCCACCCAGTTTATTTTGCAATTCAGCCCAAATGGACTAAGACACATAGCATTCTTTAATTTGCCTAGCAAAAAAAAAAAAAAAAATTGTTTTGTTAGCTAACACTGAACCATCAATTTAGCTACTTCTACTAAATCAAAGAAACGTATGTAAACTGTATCTAGTTCCTTGAAATCCTCGAACTTGGTAAGATGCAAACAGAAACCAATTTTATGTTTCTTAAGTACTCTCTCAACTTGTTCTTCCCCACTCCTTGATGAAATCTTGGTTGCTCTCAGATAAGAAATCTCATTTCTCTTTCAACACACACATATACATCCAAATCAGCATAATATGAAAATTTCAAACTCATGCCCAATTTAAACTTTTTCCCTTTCCCTGCTCTGAGTCTGCTTCATGCTTGGGAACCTGCCAAGGGGAAGGGGTGTATATAAAGCCTGTTAGCTAAGGTTCTGGAACAGATAAATCCTGAAATACAGCAGCTTAGCACAATGGAAATTTAGTTTTTCCTCATAAAAAGTGGAACCAGCTATAGTGGGATAAGGGCAACTCCACCAAATGTCTGCTGCTGGAATTCTTGTGACAGAAGAAAAATACCCCCCTATTATTTTAGGTTATTAAAATAACCAGAAAGAATATGGCCACTGCTTAGAAGAGATCACAGTCTCTTAACAAATAATGTGGTAAAGACAAAAAACTGGACAGTGCTTTTGTTTTGATGTATTTTATTATTTTCCGTTTTGTTCAGAAGGGTGATTTTTCAACTGCAAAATTATGGTAAAAGCATTTTTGGAGCAAATCAAAACTCAGAATAAAGGGCAAGATTGTAAAGGAACACTCAGTTGCCTTAGATGCATTAAATTCTCAAGTCTAGGGGAATTACCCAAAATACACAAGAGCGCTGACAGAACCACTGACCCACCCTTTGTCGAGAGCTCAGCCAGAAGCTCACCCATTACAGGGCCTTTGTGTCTGGTCTGTGCCCCTTGCTGGAAGCACCTACACCCTACAACATCCTCATTCAGCTGGGTAATGAAGAACTTATACCTAGTGCTCAGCTGAGGGTGCCTCTTCTCCAGGAAGCCTTTCCTGATGCATGTTCCCTGAGTGCTGGCTGCACTGCCCTCAAGAGACTCATCGCTAATCCCTGCCTGTAAATTATCTGTAAGAGGACTGGACCTCAGTCCCTGTTGCATCCCCTGGACTTGGCACAGTGCCAGGCACTATTGGAACTAAAGTGTTTAGTATTTCTTACATCAATGAATCAAACACATTATTGTATCCTTCTCAATCCTTGCTCATAGAAGAGTTTTTCTGCTCTAAGGCCAAAGCTAAATAAATCCTTTTGTCTGAGCATGCAGTCATTTTCTGAATGGTATTATACAGAGATACCTGGAGGAGGAAGTATAAACATATACTGTGCTGCATGTATGTTTATTGCAGTACTGTTCGCAATAGCAAAGACTAGCAACCAACTCAAATCCCATCAATGATAGACTGGGTAAAGAAAATGTGGCACATACACCATAGAATATTATGCAGCCATAAAATAGGATGAATTTATGTCCTTTGCAGGGCTGTGGATAAGGCTGGAAACCATCATTTTCAGCAAACTGACACAAGAACAGAAAACCAGACATTGCGTGTTCTCACTCATAAGTGGGTGTTGAACAATGAGAACACATGGACACAGGGAGGGGAGCATCACACACCGGAGCCTATCAACGGGTAGGGGGCTAGGGGATGAAGAACAGCGGGTGGGGGAACAGGGGAGGGATAGCATTAGGAGAAGTTAGGTACTTGTGTAGTAATGTAGATGACAGGGTGGTGAATGCAGCAAACCACCATGGCACATGTATACCAATGTAACAAACCTACACTTCTGCACATGCACTCCAGAACTTGAAGTATAATAAAATATATTTTAAAATATGTGTGTGTGTGTGTCTGTGTGAGAAATACATTTTGTTAGGTCCAAAACTGCAGCAGTGACATCTGGAAAAATATTCAATTCTTATGTCAATACTCAAGCAATTCACCGCAATAATTTCCCTTAACCAAGCACTTACAGTTTGTCAAGACTTGTGCTAAAAGTTTTAAAGTTTTAAATCCTAACAGTCCTGAAAAATGAAAATTATTATCTACCATTTTACAGTTGAAGAAACAGGCTCTGAGTGACGAACCGACCCACCCACAGCCTCACAGATGGCAGCTTCCAGAGGTGGTCCTCAACCCAAGATCTGCTTAAGCCTCAACTCTTGCACCTTGTGTTGGCTTCTGAGGGCTGCAGTGGTAAAGTATCGCAAATGGGTGGCTTATAAAAACAAATTTATTCTCTCACGGTTCTGGAGGCTAGAAGTTTACAATCAAACCATTTTTCCCTGAGGCTCTAAGTAGAGCCTTCTTTGCCTCTTGCTAGCTTCTGGAGGTGATCATCGATGATGGGCATTCTTTACTTTGCAGCTGTGTCTTTCAAAGCACTGCCTCTGTCATCACATGGCCTTTTTCCTGTGTATCTGTCTTCACATTATCTTCCCCATAAGGACAACAGTCATATTGGATCAGAGCCTACATTAATGACCTCATCTTAACTGATTACATCTGAAACAATTCTATTTCCAAATAAGGTGACGCTCTGAGGTATTGGAGGTAGGACTTCAACTGTGTGGACACAGTTCAACCTGTAACACATCTAGCCACTATTACACTTCCTCTGAGAAATGTGGGAGTGGAATGATTTTCTTAACATTGAAAGCACAGAAAACAAACTGTTCTGAAGAGGCACAACAGAATAGCATAATGAAGTAGAGGGAATTCTAAAAAGCACATCTAAACACCAACTGCATTATTCCTAGTTTCCATCATGAAAGTTCAGTCAATAAAATATACTCCTTAAATGATTTCCATATTAATAAGGGTGCTGCTGCCATGACGAAGTTTAACAGAAGCAAAGCCTTACACTTCAAAAACGGTAATTTTTACATTAAGGATTTGACTTCATTATACAGAAAAAAATGTTAATTTGATCAATGTAAGAAACAAAAGCAGGCTTGTGAGTCGGGTTTTATGCAGCCAATTGTCTAGGTTTAATCAAAGGTTGTGCAGTACCTGTTGTGTAGTGGTAGATGAAGCCAGCTATTCACATACAATTTGTGCTTCCTCTTCCAGCGTGTGGAGTTGCCACTCAGAGGTTATATCACTACTCACCAATGCGAAGTGAGTTCAAGTAATGTGTCCCTTCTAAGTTTCATACTCTCATTTCCCATCCATTGGTTAGAAGTGAGAACATCAAAGATGTAAAGGCTTAAGACAAAGGAGTGGAGGCTTAAGCCCTAAATTAGCGTGTAAAGGAAAACTGCCTAGCAACCAGGACACATCTTGGACCATTAGGTTAGGCAGAAATAACTAACAGGTTAGGGTTTATGTGTTACCGCAGTTAGTGCTATCCTAATTAACACAAAAAGTTATATCTTAACCTAGAACATCACAAAAAATTAAAAATATGTTGGCTTAAAGGTCAAGTGTATGTAATGAGAAAACGGATAACACAAGCTGGAAAAAATGGAAACCAGTATTATACAGAGACAAAATATTTGGTAAAATTGCCATGTGTCATAATTTAGGCAGACTGTATTTCTACTGAGCACGTGGCATTAAGAAAAGTGGTTGGAAGAGTATTAATGTATGGTGTTTTTCTTGCTACTTATAGCAAGATATTTTAAAACAAAAACAATGACCTTTAGCTACACAGCAGAAATTGGCTAATTTGAAATCACAGTTGGACATATGTGATCTCACAAGGAGGGAAAAACTAACTCTAGAATCTGAAAAGCAAAAGACTGAAAAATAAAATCTTTAAGAGGTCTATTATGAATTCTCAGTTGAATAAAGTGATTCAGTCCCATGGCAAAAATCAGCATAAGTCTATTTCAGTCCCACCCAAGCCTGTTCTTTTAAACGCCTCCAAAGCAGCTACTGTAAAGTTGAAAGATAGGGACACAGGGAGAGAAAACAAAAAAAGCAGACATATGAATCTACCTTTAGGAGAGAATTTGGGATATGATTATTGGTGCATGGGACTGACTGACAAATAGATTTAAAGCCTATTGTATTTCTAAGGAATCTTTACTGACAAAGACACCAGCAAATTACTATGTATTAGTTTGTTCTCACACTGCTAATAAAGACATAGCCAGGACTGGGTAATTTATAAAGAAAAAGAGGTATAATGGACCCCACAGTTCCACATAGCTGGGGAGGCCTCACAATCATGAGCAGAAGGTGAAGGAGTAGCAAAGGCACATCTTACATGGCAGCAGGCAAGAGAGCAAGTACAGGGGAACTGCCCTTTATAAAACCATCAGATCTCATGAGACTTATTCACTATCATGAGAACAGCACAGGAAAACCCGCTCCCATGATTCAGTTACTTCCCACAGGATCCCTCCCAACAACACATGAGAATTATGGGAGCTACAATTCAAGATGATATTTGGGAGCGTACACAACCAAACCATATAATAGCATGTTGATTATTTGAGTCTTAAAACCCATGGGACCTCAAACTTCCATAGGCAAAATATAGACAGTGAAAGCACTATAGATCCTAAGATCCTGGATTGAGCATCCTTCCCAATGCCCACTTCAGATGGGCCAAGGAAAAGACTAGAAAAGAAAGATTTTTCGTAAAATAAAGCCAGGCTCCCCAGAACAAATGAGAGGAATTTTCTCCCTGACATTCAGGATCTGACCTAGGAACTCCTCTCCCCTTTGGGCTGCCTCCTATATTCTTTTGACATGCCTTATTTTATTTTTTTGAAAACACATGTACAGTTTTTTCTAGTTCATCTTGCACTTTTTCTGTTCCATATTAAAATCAGCCCTGAAATCACATATTATTCCAAGGAGCCCAACTTTCTCTTAATGGGGAATAGCTTTCAGTAATCAAGATTTGGTGTGCTCATTGCAATCGATACCATGTAGCTATTGAGAGCCCCTCAATATCTAGAGCCAGTTCCAAATGTTCTTCAGTAAGCTTATATTTGATCTGTGGTCTCAGGGACCTCGAAACTTTGGGGCCTAAGCTCCCTCCCATAGGCTATGATGAAGGAGACCTCTGGTTCCTCTCTTTTACATCACCCCTTAGAATGAGGAAAATGTAGTTTCAAAATTCCTCAGATGGGGTATTTGGGTGATATGTTTCCTGAATCCAACCCCCACATTGCCACAGCTATCTGTCACCAGGTCAGAGAAGCCATACTATATGGCTGAATACAGGATCCCTGAGTTTAGTTCTTTTTGATGTAGATGATTTTCCTCTGTCTTCTGTCTTGCAGCTTTGAGATATACATATATAGCTACCACATATATTGAGACTAGGTACCAGGCACTGTTCTAAGCCATGTACCAATTAATTACTAGCTCATTTAATCCTTATAAAACATTATGAATTGATACATGATCACTATTTTACATATAAGCAAACTGAAATATAGTTAAGTAACTTACTCAAGACGCATAGGCATTAAATAGAGAAATGTGAAATCAGAACTAGACTATGGGACCCAAGCCATTATTCTTAACTTCCATGATATACTATCTCACAGTTAACTTTTTCTTTTATGGGGTATCTTTTCTCTCTGCAAGCATACAAATTTTTCTTTTCCTTCTTGTGGTTCAAGAATTTTGCTATAATATGCCCAGGTATGCTGTTTAGATTTTTTCTTACCAAACTTGCTTAAAATGTAGTATTTCCTTTCAAACTACAATTCAGGTTTAAGTTTAGTCTAGAAAATTTTCATCTATTACCTGTAAAAATCATTGTCTCTTTTACATTAGTCTCTTTGTGGAAAACCTATTAATTTCACTCTAAGTTTTTGCACCTTCCATGTGTTTCCTTCATCTTTTCTGTCTCTACATTTTTGGTAATTCATTGAGGGATTTCTTTTACTTGGCATTTATGGTCACTAATGCAGATATCAACAGAGTCCATTTTTTTATTGTACATAGGTTCTGGGGTACATGTGCAGATCATGCAGGATTGTTGCATAGGTATATACATGGCAAGGTGGTTTGCTGCCTCCATCCCCTCATCACCTATATCTGGCATTTCTCCCCATGTTATCCCTCCTCAACCTCCCTACCCCCACTGTCCCTCCCTTAGACCCACCACAACAGACACCAGTGTGTGATGCTCCCCTCCCTGTGTCCACGTGATCTCATTGTTCAACACCCACCTATGAGTGAGAACATGCGGTGTTTGATTTTCTGTTCTTGTGTCAGTTTGCTGAGAATGATGGTTTCCACATTCACCCATGTCCCTCCAAAGACACGAACTCATCGTCTTTTATGGCTACGTAGTATTCCACGGTGTATATATGCCACATTTTCCTTGTCCAGTCTATCACTGATGGGCATTTGGGTTGGTTCCAGGTCTCTGCTATTGTAAACAATGTCGCAATGAATATAGGTGTACATGTGTCTTTATAACAGAATACTTTATAATCCTTTGGGTATATACCTAGTAATGGGATTGCTGGGTCAAAGGGAATTTCTATTTCTAGATCCGTGAGGAATTGCCACACTGTCTTCTACAAAGGTTGAACTAATTTACACTCCCACCAACAGTGTAAAAGTGTTCCTATTTCTCCACATCCTCTCCAGCATCTGTTGTCTCCAGATTTTTTAATGATAGTCATTCTACCTGGTGTGAGGTGGTATCTCAATGTAGTTTTGATTTGCATTTCTCTAATGACCAGTGATGATGAGCATTTTTTCATATGTTTGTTGGCCTCATATGTGTCTTTTGAAAAGTGTCTGTTCCTGTCCTTCACCCACTTTTGAAGGGGTTTGTTTTTTTCTTGTAAATCTGTTTTAGTTCTTTGTAGATTCTGGATATTAGCCCTTTGTCAGATGGGTAGATTGCAAAAATTTTTTCCCATTCTGTTGGTTGACAGTTCACTCTAATGATTGTTTCTTTTACTGTACAGAAGCTCTGGAGTTTAATTAGATCTTATTTGTCTATTTTGGCTTTTGTTGCCAATGTTTTTGTTGTTTTAGTCATGAAGTCCTTGCCTATGTCCTGAATGGTTTTGCCTAGGTTTTCTTCTAGGGTTTTTATGGTGTTAGGTCTTATGTTTAAGTCTTTAATCTATCTGGAGTTAATTTTAGTGTAAGGCGTCAGGAAGGGGTCCAGTTTCTGCTTTCTGCACATGGCTAGCCAGTTTTCCCAACACCATTCTTTTCTTCAATTCACCTATTGGTTTTTTGTGTGTTTGAAAATGTTGTTTTTTAGTTCCAGAAAACCTTTAGGGTAGATTCTCAGCTCTGATTCCTCAGGGATTTTCCATAGTGCTCTTTCTCTGGGCACCTACCTCTGTGTTTTGGTCTTTATCTGAATGACAGGACCACATCACTACTTTCTTGTCATTTCTGCTCTGAGCCATATGGTATGGCTTCTCTGCTCATTTAGGCACAGGACTGCTATTTCTGGTACCATAAGTGATTATGGTTCACCTTGTGGAAAGCAAAGCATTTTCTAAGTTTAGGGACAGAGAGGGGAGCCAGGAGGAAGCCTCCCTGCCCTACTGTATTCTGACATATTAAAGACCAAGCCCACCTGCTTAGTTTTCCTTGCACCTCTTAGGGATCAGCAAGAATAAACGTACTCACATAGAATCAGTGCCAGTTTTACCCCGGGGGTACACAAATTCCTGAGGGCCCTTTGGTTCTAAGTCTTGTCCTGGGTTCCCCAATAAAGGTTTGGAGACTCATCTGATGCTCAGGTAGAAAGCCTCACACTTGCTTCCTGAAGGGTATCACCTAGAGCCTGGGACCTGCCACTCAGATCCTGTAGATAGATGGGACTAGGGATAGAGGGAAAGTACGAAGTGCTTAGTTTGTTTGCCATGTTTCCAGAATCTGTCCTTATATTCAAAACAACTAAAAGAAGAAAAAATACAGTTACTATATTCAATATAGTTTCTAATATCAAATTTTCATTTTTTAATTATTCAAATATCTCATGAAATTTCACTTTTTTACATCTTTAAAAATATTAATCAATTGGAATATTCTAATTGTGAATTTGATGTAATACCCCAACATGTATAATTTAGCTGAAGATAATTGTGAGGGCCAAGATCAAAGAAAAGAAAAAGTGCAGGAGGAAGAGAATGCTTTCAGGGGATATATTGCCTCATTCAGTTCCTCAGTAACCATATACCATTGATATAGGCATCCCTCAATACGTAAAAATGGTAACATATTACAGGCATTAGTACATTGAGGCAGGGCTTCATAGAAAATTGCGCCAGGGGCAGAGTTGAGATTCTCTTGAAAATAAAGAAGTACATATCAGGACAACCACTTGGATAGAATGCCTCTTAACTGTGTTTGGAGCTCAATTAAGTTAACACATATATGTTAGGCAAAGTTCTCCTTAGAAAGCATTTACTGAGTCTAGTAAGGTAGAGATGAATGAGAAATCAAAGCCATGAAGTTCTATATCATGTTCATAATTCTAACCTAGAAAAAATGTGGAGAATACAAGTAGACAACCACTTTGACTACATAAAATTCCAATGAAACACCCACAGAATTCCTAACTTTAAACAATGATACTTCCTGATATAGTCTTTAAAATGAACTGTTTACAAAATGTGCATCATAGAATCCAAACAAAATTGTTTTCTCTTTGTCACCTTGTCAGAAATGTCTTTTCTGACCACCCTACTCCTTTCTTGGCTGTTTTCATTCCTTGTACTTATCACCATCTGACACGTTTACTTGTTTACGTGTCGATGGGCAGTCTCCTCCCCAGTAGATGGTAAGCTGAGAGCAGGGACTTTCATTCATTGCCGCCTACCTAGTGCCTAAAAGAGTATCCAACGTATGACAGATAATAAATATCTCCTGAATCAACAACCTGCGGACTGAAAGAATGAATTATTATTTCTACTCTAGGCAGAAGCTACATGGTATCTTCACAAATGATGATTTCAGTTTTGGGATATTTGATTTTTAACATTATCTTCTTGAACTTACAAGCTGGCAGGATCATTCACCTATGAAATCCACTGCTGGATTTAGATATTAGACCCTGTCTTCTGTTTATAAGGAAATTTGTATTTTTACTCTTATTGAGGTGGGTTGGACCCAAAGATTGGGAAAGTACATACCAAGTTATCAAAAAAGAAGTTCACCTTTTTTGATTTCTTTTGCTGAGAAATAATTTTTATAAGGGGAGGCCAGAAGTCATATTTTCCCTTGCTTTAAAGTATTAAGTGATACATCCATAATCCTATTCTTTCTCCTACTTCTCCTCCTCCTCTCCTTCCTTTTTGAGATCTCAGACTAATGGACATTACTCGATTGCTATATCTTAATTTCACCTTTGTAAGAGATGAAGATAAAGTTGTCCTATTTTTAATATAATTTACTTCTAGCATAAACTTTTACTGTGCACCATAATTCTATATCAAAATTGCACATTATTCCAAAATTTTAAAAACACTCTTTTTAATGCAATCAAATATCTCCAACACATAAAGGCAGTTAATGTCAAAGTCCTATAAAACTGGATGATTAGACCATGTTCCTCAGAACATGGTTATCATAAAATCTGAGAGCTATAAACTAGTAAACAATTAAAAAATGAGAACAGAACATGAGCATCTGCAGGGCTTGGTTTACCAATATCATTTTCATTAAAGTCTCAGAAATTTGAGATACAAGCAGTAAGAAATGCAGAAAGGAGATTTGATTATTTCATAAAATATGCAGATTTATTGTTTCTGCAGTAACACAATTACTGTTATTCTCAGTAAATGACAATGTTTCTTAAAAAAGCCTGTAATTTTATGCCAATTTAATATTTTAAAGGCTCTCTCTCCTTTCAATTCTTGAAATATTTGTGGGTTAATGACATACCAACTCAATTAATACACTTAGGACACCCATCTTATAATTTCTAAGGCAGTAAAAGTAGTTAAAAATGTTGCCTTCAGAAATAGAAGGCAGAGAATTGTATCCTGTTTCTGCCATCCACTTGCTATGCAATCTTGGGTATGTGGGTGAACCTTTATGTACCCCCTTTTCCCCACATGAACAGTGGGGATGGTAAGAAGAGAGCTCATGGTATTGGGTTGGACTGCTGTGAAGATTAAGAATTAATCCATCTGAAGCACCTGAGACAATGTCTGGCACATAACAACAGAGTACAGGATTTTTCTGGATTCCTTTGACTTTCCAAGAAGAATCAAAAGGATTTCTAAACTACAAAATGCTGGATTATCAGAATTAACTGTATCTGCTTCATAAAGTTTCATGGAGCAGAATCAATTCTAGTTTAGGTTAACTGGCTTTGGTTGAGTTTCTATTTCCACTCAATTTCTTAAATTGTTTTACATGGCTCTCTGTAAAACAAGAGTGACACTTCCCTTCTACCATATGACTGGCAAAAGTCTTACATTCTGGCCATTGACTGAGTAGATTCTGCTTAGAACAAGAATGTTTTGTTCTTGTTAAAAAAAAACCCATATCTTGTACAGTTTAAGATTAGAGCTCTAACAGAATCATTGATTTATTAATTTCTCCTTTGGCCAATGGAAAGAAAGGCAAAGTTTGAGGCTCTTGTCTCCCCTCATAGAAGTGCACTTTATATTTCTTTAGAGCTTTCGGGTGGCAATTTCAATACATTCTTCTTTGACAATCAATTAACGTGCAGTGTTTTAAGATTAAAGCTTAACATTCCACAGGAGACAGTGTTTAACTCTAGAAGGCCAGCTTTCTCCCAGGGGACCTCTTTGCAATATCTTGCAAGGACATATTCATGGTAACTAAACAGAGACCCAGATTTTGTTCTTGTGAATATTACTGGCCTTCAATTTTACTAAATACCTCTAAATATCCTCTAAATAGCTTTATGTTTAGAATTGTTCTCTTTTTACACCTGCAAAAACAGTGCTCTTCTGAGCAGAGCCCCCTTTACAAACAGTAGTTAACTAGTATGCCTTGTAGTTTTTAGGCTATAAAAATAATTTTATTTGCCAAGATTGATCCAGAAATATAGTTTATAAAGATATATAAAACTCAATAAAATAAAGACTTTTAAGGAAGGCACATTAAAGCTACTCCTCTCTGCTTCTATATTTTCTTTGTCTTATGTGTCTGCTGGCATGTCATTGGTCTGAAATAGTCATGTGGAGATACAAAACTGAAATTTTTACCATGGAGCTGACCAATAATATACTTTTTAGACGTGATGCATGACATACTGTCTATGGCTGACCCAAGCCATTTCTGCCTCTTCTTTCCAGCTAACAGAATCCCAATTTGTTCAGATAGGGACCTTCACCAGGAATGAACCATGATTGAGCTAAACCAGGCTTTTTAATCTCATCCCCTTTGGATGTAATTGGCCTGATAATGAGCAGGTGACCTAGTTTAGCTGCAAGCCTGGCAAGGACTTCTTTTCCTGACTAAAAAGACAAAGCTGTGCAAAAAGGAAAGCTTTAACTTTCCCCCCTTTCTTCCTGGAATATGGCTCCGGTTTCTGAGATGCAACAGATGTTTTGTGACATGAGCAAAAAGCCCAAGGACAAAACGTCAAGATGAAGATGGGGAAACAGAAAAACAGAAAGGCCCTGATTCCTTGGTGGGATCATGGAGTAGTTGGACCTACTCTACCAACTGTCTGCCACTGGAATTCTTGTAATAGAAGAAAAATAATCCCCTATTTTAATAATCCCCTTTAGGTTACTGAAGTTAGGGTTGCCATTTCTTCCAACTGAACGCTTGACATGAATGGGCTCTCCTGAAGTTTGTTCCGAGACTCTACTGCTCACATAGTAAGCAATTCTATGTCTTTATTTGGGTTCCCTCAATAACAGACCTTATGACAAAGATTAGGGTGCAAGTGGTTCATTTGAGAGGCAAAGAAAATATCAATAAGCGGTTAGGGAAGTTAACCAGAGAAAAAGTAGCCAATAAAGGGTGCATTATCAAGCCAGCTCCCACTGTGAAGAAACTACAAACCAATAGAAAACACATGCTTCAGGGCTAAAGGAGCTAGGGTATTTACATACGAACTTATTTATTAGTTGAGGAATGCTTCCAGGGAACATTAATTCCCTGGCATAGCTGTCTACCAGATAGGAGGCAAATTGGGCTTTAGCAGTCCAAAAAAAGCCCTCAGGAGAAGAAATGCAGGGAGGATCATTCAAAGTCCGGCTAGCATGCGTTGAAAAACTAGGAGATATGGAAGAACAATCAAGAGCATCTGCTGCAACTAATGAGCCGCTGTTACAGGCAAATACACGTATTGAATTAACAGCTATAATCGCCGCATTCATCTCTCATAAGAGACATTTTAAAAGTACCTTACAGACATAGCGTCTTCCTGCTGACTCCAAGTCTAGGTACAGTCAGATCCCTCAGATTCCTCCTTCCCTGATAAATCCCCATAAATGTGCCTCAAAAGTCACTGAATGTTTCTTCCTGAAGTCCAAATTGATGGTAAAATAGAAAAGGTATGCATTCAATATGCCCTTTGGCTTTGACTTATGTTGGCTAAGGAAGGGAAGAGGATTGGGATTTAAGTGTAACGTGAACTAAGAGTGTTCATCTTCCATCTGTATTTAGTCTCATTTCCTCCTTACTCTTTCCATCCTGGTTTCAAGAAGTAACACCCAAGGTCAGGAATTGGAGACCAGCCTGACCAATATGGAGAAACTCCGTCTCTACTAAAACTACAAAAATGGTCGTGATGGCAGGTGCCTGTAATCCCAGCTACTTAGGAGGCTGAGGCAGAATTGCTTGAACCCGGGAGGCGGAGGTTGCAGAGAGCCCGGATCGCGCCACTGCACTCTAACCTGGGTGACAGAGCAAGACTCCATCTCAAAAACAAACAAAAACAAAGAAGTAACACCCTACACTGTTTTAAATGTTTACTCATTTCTCTTCTCTTTCTCCACCTTCCTGCAATACATTTATATGACTTGACTCTCATGTCTCACAATTCTTACTCCACATTAAAAATAAAACATTATGATATGCTCCATGTGTTAGTTCCTTTTCACACTGCTCTAAAGAACTGTCTGAGACTGGGTAATTGATAAAGGAAAGAGGCTTAATCGACTCACAGTTCAGCATGGCTGGAGAGGTCTCAGGAAACGTATAATCATGGCGGAAGGTGACGAGGAAGCAAGACACCCTCTCCACAAGGCGGCTGGGAGGAGAAATGCCGAGTGAAGGGGAAGAGCCCCTTATAAAACCATCATATCTCGTGAGAACTCACTCACTATCACGAGAACAGTGTGGGGGAAACCGCCCCCATGATTCAATTACCTTCACCTGGTCCCACCCTTGACAAGTGGGGATTATGGGGATTATAATTCAAGATGAGATTTTGGTGGTGAGACAAAGCCTAACCATATCGCTCCACTTATGTTTCATTGGATTTACATATTTTTGGAGGCGGGTTGATATGGTTGATAAAAGTAGCACCGGACTAGAAATTTTATAAGACCCTAATTCTTGTACCAAATATATAGATATACTAGCTGAATGAACATGTGCAATGCACTTACCGTTTCCATGGCTCAGTTTTCAGATGAAGAAAATCCAGGGTTTGACAAAACCAGCTCTAAGGACGCTTCCTACTCTGAAGCTCTAATTCTTCAGTTGACTTGGAGCCTGGCTCTCTCTATTTATGTCGTGTTTATTTTATTACTCAGATTATTCCTTCCTAGAAAGCTGTCTATGGAGCTAGTCTAACCAGGCAGTGAAACAGGAAGCTAGCCCCATGGTGCTATTGAGAAGAAACTAAGGGAAGGAATTCTTTCCTCAAATTCAAACCCTGGTGCCTGTTATTCTACCAGTACAGTTTTATTTTATAATATAAAGGCATTGCCAATTTTAATAAGTATCATTTTGGAGAATGGGGCTTACTCTTTAATAGACAAATATCATATCAATTGATACTATAGTAGAAAATAATGGGGGTGGGAAGGGTAATGACAGGTAGGGGAATAAAGACCAGAAGAGAAAAATAAATAATGAGGCTAATGGGGAAGATGCAGGATGTGGAAAGAGAAACTTTGCTTAATTTTTCATTTATTCTGCCTGACACCTCCTTTATACAATGTCCAATGTAGCCCCCAAGTCATGTGTGAGTGATTTGGATGGGATAATGACATGACACTTTTAAACAATGGTATTTTTGGAGGACAGAATTACTTAGGAAGAAGAATGAAATATAATCAAAACAAAAATATATTAAATTCCTTTTTTCAAAAATAGAATCTTATTTTCATACCTGAATGGATCAGCATCCATCCTTTGGACTTTTAATAAATACATGAAAATGTAACAAGCATAACTTTCAGCAAAATTCTACATTTGTTAGTTTTAAAGTTATTACCGAATTCTCACCTTTGCTTATATAACACCTAACACCTGTCATTTTTCAACCTAAACCAGCTGTATGTGCTTCAAAGGAGAATAGCCTGCTATTTAGAGCTTCCCAGCCATTTTCACAAAATCAGACCACCACTCAGCACGCTGTCACTCAGACAGAAAAGAAATGCCATCTTATCTGTGCAATTTGTCACCCGAATGCTCTGAAGCTCCTCTGCTTCACAGCGAGGGTGTAAGTTAATTCATCCAACAAGCCAGACATCATTTTCCTAAAAAGGTCAGCTTGATACACTCAGAGACCACAAGCATGCATGCAGCAAGCTTCCAACAGCCACCTTGATATCTTTCCAACACGGTCACATTTGCACGTGATATAAGGACCTAGCTCAAGAATTGGTGGTGAGATTCTCCTATCTGTGCTGAAAGAAACAATGGAATGTTTCTTGGATCCAAGTTCTATTCGTGCAGTTGGTGTGAATTTTCAGTTGGCCTCTGTTCCCCAACTATAGCCTGAAATCTTTGAAACCTTTGTTTCAGCAGGACAGCTGGCTCTTCAAGAAAGAACACTCTTCAGCTCTATGATCATGAACATGACATTTCTTTTTCTCTTTAGCATAGCCCATCTGGATTCTTTACACTAAGGCAAGAGGCAAAGCAGAAACCCTCTGGGAAAGGAAACCCCCTTTTCAGTTTGCCTAGGCAGAAGTACATGATTCATTCTGAGGGGGAAGCTTTCCGTGTCCTTC
>NW_016107782.1:459333-476900 GCF_001604975.1 Cebus imitator | reverse complement strand
AAAGAAGAAGTCAAACAATCACTATTTGTTGATGATATGATTGTATTTCTAGAAAATCCTAAATACTTAACAAAAAATATTGTTTGCATCTATCCATTTTACTTTCCTTACATAGATGGAGGCTTTTAAAGAGTGCTACTTTTGAAACATGTTTTTAAAATTATTTTATCCTATCTTATGTTATTAGACTCCTGAGAACTCAAGTTCATAGAGATAGCAATATAATTTTTATAAATATTTTTAGGTACTTACCTCCCAGACCATTGTAAATGGGATAGGCAATAATTATAAATTTATCATTAAAATAAAAAGAATGTTAAGAAGCATATGAAAATTACACAATCCCAATCTATTTTTTCACAGATTGACTGTCAAATGCATTCTGATGGGAAAATGATTCTTAAAAAAAGACATAATATACTGACATTGAGTATATTTTATATTGAACAAGACTGTTTAAAATTCCTCACATAGTATGTTCAGGCTGCATTTTAATTAAATGCCATGCAGAAGTGCTCAGCTTTTGAACTATGCAATATTCCCAGGACAATAGTAAATTTTCCAGGGAAAATTTAAGCTGCTAAAAAGTTATTTCTGAAATTGTCCTCTGTTCCTCATTATTTCAATGTAATGACCTTGCCACTCAAAAAAAATCCATTTATATATTTTTTTCTCTCATAAGTGATAACTTCGTTTGATAGCAAATGTCTTGGCAGCATAATAAAAACTAATATTCCCATTACATTGTTATTTAAAATGATTTTCACATACTTTGTCTCATTTAAACATCACATCAACCCTATCAGTTTTATTTTTTATTTTTGTATTTTACTTTAAGTTCCAGGATCCATGTGCAGGACGTGGAGGTTTGTTACATAGGTGTACATGTGCCATGGTGGCTTGCTGCACCTATCAACACATCATGTAGATTTTAAACCATGCATGTGTTAGGTATTTGCCCTAATGCTCTCCCTCCCCTTTCTCCCCACCCCCTAACAGGCCCTGGTATGTGTTGTTCCCTTCCCTGTGTCCATGTGTTCTCACTGTTCAGCTCCCACTTAGAGTGAGAACATTCAGGGTTTGGTTTTCTGTTCCTGTGTTAGTTTCCTGAGGATGATGGCTCCCAACTTCATCCATGTCCCTGCAGAGGACATGATCTCATCCTTTTTTGTGGCTGCATAGTATTCCATAGTGTATACGTACCACATTTTCTTTATTCAGTCCATTATTGATGGGCATTTGGGTTGGTTCAGTGTCTTTACTATTGTAAATAGTGCTGCAATAAACATATGTGTACATCTGTCTTTATAGTAGAATGATTTATATTTCTTTAGGTATATACCCAGTAATGGGTGCTGGGTCAAATGGTATTTCTGGTTCTAGATCCTTGAGGAATCACCACACTGCCTTCCACAACAGTTGAACTAATTTACATTCCCACCAATGGTGTAAAAGCACTCCTATTTCTTCACAGCCTCACCAGCATCTATTATTTCCTGACTTTTTAATAATCACCATTCTGACTGGCGTGAGATGGTATCTCATTGTGGGTTTGATTCATGTACCTCTAATGATCAGTGATGTTGAGCTTTTTTTCCATATGTTTGTTGGCCCCGTAAATGTCCTCTTTTCAGAAGTGTGTGTTTGTGTCCTTTGCCCACTTTTCGATGGGGCCATTTGTTTTTTTCTTATAAATTTGTTTAAGTTCCTTGTAGATTCTGGATATTCGACCTTAGTCAGATGGGTAGATTACAAAACTTTTCTCCCATTCTGTAGGTTGCCTGCTCTTTCTGATGCTAGTTTCTTTTGCTGTGCAGAAGCTCTTTAGTTTAATTAGATCCTGTTTGTCAATTTAGGCTTTTGTTGCAATTGCTTTTGGCATTTTTGTCATGATGTCCTTGCCTATGCCTATGTCCTGAATGGTATTGCCAGGTTTTCTTCTAGAGTTTTTACGGTTTGCGGTTCTACATTTAAGTCTTGAATGTATGTTAAAGTTAGTACTTGTATAAGGTGTAAGAAAGGGGTCCAGTTTCAGTTCTTTGTATATTGCTAGCCATTTTTCCCAGGACCATTTATTAAATAGAGAATCCTTTCCCCATTGCTTGTTTTTGTCAGGTTTGTCAAAGATCAGATGGTTGTAGATGCATGGTGTTATTTCTGAGGCACCTGTTCGGTTCCATTGGTCTATATATCTGTTTTGGTACCAGTACCAGGCTGTTTGGTTACCAGAGTCTTGTAATGGTATAGTTTGAAGTCAGATAGCATGATGCTTCCAGCTTTTTTCTTTTTGCTTAGGATTGTCTTGGCTATACAAGCTCTTTTTTGGTTCTATATGAAATTTAAAGTAGTTTTTTTCTAATTCTGTGAAGAATGTCAATGGAAGTTTGATGGGGATAGCATTGAATCTGTAAATTACTTTGGGCAGTATGGCCATTTTCATGATATTGATTCTTTCTATCCATAGGGATGGAAAGTTTTTTCCATTTGTGTCCTCTCTTATTTCCCTGAGCAGTGGTTGGTAGTTCTCCTTGAAGATATCTTTCACGTCCCTTGTTAGCTGTATTCCTAGGTATTTTATTCTCTTTGTAAAGATTGTGAATGGGAGTTCATTCATAGTTTGGCACTCTGCTTGTCTACTGTTGGTGTATAGGAATGCTTGCAATTTTTGCACATTTATTTTATATCCTGAGACTTTTGCTGAAGTTGCTTATCAGTTTAAGGAGTTTTGGGGCTAAGATGGTGTGGTTTTCTAACATACAATCATGTCATCTCCAAACAGACAATTTTACTTCCTCTCTTCCTATTCGAATACACTTTATTTCTTTCTCTTGCCTGATTGCCCCGGCCAGAACTTCCAATACTATGTTTAACAGGAAGGTTGAGAGAGAGCATGCTTATCTTGTGCCGGTTTTCAAAGGGAACATTTTCAGCTTTTGCCCATTCTGTATGATATTGGCTATGGATTTGTCATAAATAGTTATTATTTTGAGATATGTTTCATCAATACCTAGTTTATTGAAAGTTTTTAGCATGAAGAGATGTTGAATTTTATTGAAGGCCTTTTCTGCATCTACTGAGACAATCATACGGTTTTTGTCATTGGTTCTGTTTATGTGATGGATTATGTTTTTTGATTTGCTTATGTTAAACCAGCCTTGCATCCCAGGGATGAAGATGACTTGATTGTGGTAGATAAGCTTTTTGATGTGTTGCTGGATTCGGTTTGCCGGTATTTTATTGAGGATTTTTGTATCATCAGAAATGTTGGCCTATAGTTTTCTTCTTTTGTTGTGTCTCTGCCAGGTTGTTGGCCTCACATAATGAGTAAGGGAGGAGTCCCTCCTTTTGAATTGTTTGGAATAGTTTCAGAATAAATAGTACCAGTTCTCTTTGTACCTCTGGTAGAATTCAGCTATGAATCTGCCTGGTCCTGGGCTTTTTTGGTTGATAGGCTATTAATTACTACCTCAGTTTCAGAACTTGTTATTGGTCTATTCAGGGATTCCACTTCTTCCTGGTTTAGTCTTGGGAGGATGTATGTGTCCAGGAATTTATCCATTTCTTCTAGATTTTCTATTTTATTTGCATACAGGTGTTTATAGTATTCTCTGATGGTAGTTTGTATTTCTTTGGGGTCAGTGATGATATCCCCTTTATCATTTTTTATTGTGTCTATTTGATTCTTCTCTATTCTCTTCTTTATTAGTCTAGCTAGCAGTCTATCTGTTTGGTTAACTTTTTCAAAAATCAGCTCCTGGATTCACTGATTTTTTTGAAGGGTTTTTTGCATCTCTATCTCCTTCAGTTCTGCTCTGATCTTTGTTATTTCTTGTCTTCTGCTAGCTTTTGAATTTGTTTGCTCTTGCTTCTCTAGTTATTTTCATTGTGATGTTAGGGTGTCGATTTGAAATCTTTCCAGCTTTCTCTTGTAGGCATCTAGTGTTATAAATTTCCCTCTTAACACTGCTTTAGCCATGTCCCAGAGATTCTGGTATGTTGTCTCTCTGTTCTCATTGGTATCAAAGATCTTCTTGATTTCTGCCTTAATTTTGTTATTTACCCAACAGTCAATCAGGAACAGCATATTCAGTTTCCATGTGGTTGTGTGGGTTTGAATGAGTTTCTTAATTCCTAGTTCTAATTTGATTGAACTGTGGTCTGAAAGACTGATTGTTTTTATTTCGCATTTGCTGAGGAGTGTTTTACTTCCAACTATGTGGTTGATTTTAGAATAAGTGCTATGTGGAACTGAGAAGAATGTATATTTTGTTGTTTTGGGGTGGTGAGTTCTGTAGATGTCTATTAGGTCCACTTAATCGAGAGCTGAGCTCAAGTCCTGCATATCCTTGTTAATTTTCTATCTCATTGATCTAATATTGACAGTGGGGTATTAACATCTCCCACTATTATTGTTTGGGAGTCTAAGTCTCTTTGTAGATCTTTAAGAATTTGTTTTACGAATTTGGGTACTCCTGTATTGGGTTATTTATATTTAGGATTGTTAGCTTTTCTTGTTGCATTGATCCTTTTACCATTATGTAATCCCCTTCTTTGTCTTTTTTGATCTTTGTTGGTTTAAAATCTGTTTTACCAGAGAATGGAATTGCAACCCCTGTTTTTTTTTTTCTTTCCATTGCTTGGCAAATTTTCCTCCATCTCTTATTTTTGAGGCTGTGCTTGTATTTGCACAGCAGATAGGTCTGAATACAGCACACCAATGGGTCTTGGCTCTTTATCCAATATGCCAGTCTATGTCTTTTAATTGGAGCATTTAGCCAATTTACATTTAAGGTTAATATTGTTATGTGTGAATTTGAGATTTTCATCATGATGCTAGCTGGTTTTGCACACTAGTTGATGCAGTTTCTTCATAGTGTCATTGGTCTTTATATTTTGGTGTATTTTTGCAGTGGCTGGTACTGGATTTTCCTTTCCATATTTAGTGCTTCCTTCAGGAACTCTTTCAAGGCAGGCCTGGTGATAACAAAATCCCTTAGAATTTTCTTGTCTGGAAAGGATTTTCTTTCTCCTTCACTTATGCAGCTTAGTTTGGCTGGATATGACATTCTGGGTTGAAAATTATTTTCTTTAAGAATGTTGAATATTGGCCCCACTCTCTTCTGGTTTGTAGGGTTTTTTCTGAGAGATCTGCTGTTAGTCTGATGGGCTTCCCTTTGTAAGTGACTTCACCTTTCTCTCTGGCTGCCCTTAACATTTTTTCCTTCATTTTGGCCTTGAAGAATCTGATGATTATGTGTCTTGGGGTTGATCTTCTCATGGAGTATCTTAGTGGTTTTCTCTGCATTTCCTGAATTTGAATGTTGGCCTGTCTTGCTAGGTTGGGGAAGTTCTCCTAGATAATATTCTGAAGTGTGTTTTCCAGCTTGGTTCCATTCTCCCTGTCTCTTTCAGATACACCAATCAATCATAGGTTCAGTCTTTTCACATAGTCCCATATTTCTTGGAGGTTTTGTTTGTTCCTTTTCATTCTTTTTTCTCTAGTCTTGTCTGCATGCCTTCTTTTAGCAAGATAGTCTTCAAACTCTGATATCCTTTCTTCCACTTGATTGATTCTGCTACTGATGTTTGTGCAGGTTTCACAAAGTTCTTGTGCTGTGATTTTAAGCTCCATCAGGTCATTTATGTTCCTCTCTAAATGGTTATTCTAGTTAGCAACTTCTGTAACCTTTTGTCAAGGTTCTTAACTTCTTTGTATTGAGTTGGACCATGCTCCTTTAGCTCAGTGGAGTTTGTTATTACCCACCTTCTGAAGCCTACTTCTGTCAATTCATCCATTTCATTCCCTGTCCAGTTCTGCGCCCTTGCTGGAGAGCTGCTGTGATCATCTGGAGGAGAAGAAGCATTCTGGCTTTTTAAAATGTTCAGTATTTTTGTGCTGATTTTTCCTCATCTTTATGGATTTATATACCTTTCATCTTTGAGACTGATGACCTTTGGATGGGGTTTTTGTGGGGGGTCTTTTTTGCCGATGTTGTTGTTGTTGCTTTCTGTTTGTGAGTTTTTCTTCTAACAGTCAGGCCCTTCTACTGTGTATCTGTTGCAGTTTTCTGGGGATCCACTCCAGGCCCTGTTTGCCTGGGTATCACCAGTGGAGGCTGCAGAACAGCAAAGATCACGGCCTACTCCTTCTCCTGGAAGCTTCATCCCAGTGTCACCACATATCAGCCAGAGCTCTCCTCTATGAGGTGTCTATCGACCCCTGTTGGGAGATCCCTCCCAGTCAGGAGGCACAGGGTCGGGGACCCATTTGCGGAGGCAGTCTGTCCCTTAGCAGAGTTAGTGCACTGTGCTGGGAGAATTCCCCCTGTCAGGATCAGCTGCTCTCTACAGAGCAGGCGGACAGGAAAGATTAAGGCTGCTGAAGCTGTTACGGCAACCTCCCTTCCCCCAGGTGCTCTTTCTTAGGAAGATGAGAGTCCCCTGACTGGAGCTGCTGGATTTCCTGCAGAGATGCCTTGCCCAGTGAGGAGGAATCTAGAGAAGCAGTCTGGCCATAGCTGCCCAGGCCAAACTTCCCAGTCTCTTTAGCACTGTCGTGGGAAAACTGCCTACTAAGGCCACAGTAATGGTGGTCACCCCTCCCCAACCAAACTTGATTGTCCCAGGCCGACTCCAGACTGCTATGCTGGCAGTGAGAATTTCAAGCCAGTGGTTCTTAGCTTGCTGGACTCTGTGGAGTGGGACCAGCTGAGCGAAACCACTTGGCTCCCTGGCTGCTGCCCCCTTTCCAGGGGTGTGGACAGTTCTGTCTCACTGGAGCTCCAGGCACCACTGGAGTATAAAACTCCTGCAGCTCAGTGTCTTCCCAAACAGCTGCCCAGTTTTGTGCTCGAAATCCAGGGCCATGGTGGTGTTGGCTCATGAGGAAATCTCCTGATCCACAGATCTCCAAGATCCACGGGAAAAGCATAGTACCCTGGGCAGGTGGCACAGTCCCTCACTGCTTCCTTTGGCTGGGGAAGGGAGGTTCCCTGGCTCCTTGTGCTTCTCAAGTGAAGCAATGCTTCACCTTGCTTCTGCTCGCTCTCTGTGGGTTGCATCTACTGCCTAACCAGTCCCAATTAGATGAGCTGGGTACCTCAGTTGGAAATGCAGAAATCACCTGCCTTCTGCATTGGTCTCGCTGGGAGCTGCCACCAGAGTTATTTCTATTTGGCCATCTTGGCTCCTCCCCGCCCATAAGTATTACTACCCTTGGTTTTCAGATAAGAACACTGAGACATAGAGTGGTTAACTAGTCCTAAATTTTAAGTCATGGGGCCAGAATTATACCATTCCAAAACTTTCTTTTCCTTTGTTTTTATGAAATAATGTTAACATTTACTAGTTAAAAGACGTGATTACTAATATATTCTGAGTAAGAGTAACAAATTATTATGCTAACAGTTAAGATGTGAATCCCACTCAAGAACATGCTGTTCTAGTTTTTGAAATTGAACTCTACCCTGATAACTGTTCTTTCTTCGATTTCAAAAATGAGGCTAATTTTTCATCAATCTTTGCTATGCAACGTTATTGCCATTACATAGAGAATGTGGTCATTTTCTCCTGCATTATTTCTACCACATAATCAGTACCTCATAACGTGTTACTCTTCCCCCATAGAAACCCTAGTGTCCTAAGGGCTTGGCCTGTTCCATATCACGGTCAGCCAGTAAAGAATTTCTTTCCTTTAACCCACAGTGCCCTCCTGTGAGAAAGGCACCCTGAACACAATGAGCACAATGAGTGGCATCATTGTTTTACTTTATTCTCAGCCCCTGCCAAATGCTCTCTCGTTCAGACAATATTTAATTTTCAAAGGCAGAGTCCTTCTGTTTCCAGGAACTTGGATAGAAATGATCCTCACCTAATGAAATGGGCCATGTCATACTATTGATTCTTTCCCAGAGACCATAAGAAAAGGCCTGTAATCACACATTTGATCCATTCTCACCCATTTCAGTTTCTTGCTATTTGCACTTGGCTCTCTACGGTCCAAGGCTCTTTCCCTTGCTCCAACATGGAGATACTACCTAGGTCAAAAAGAGATATTCCCAGGAAGACAAGGTTCCTGTACATCTCCAACATCACATCTCTGCATAAAGCCCTCTGAGTAGAGGCTCCAGTCATGTTCACTCCTCCCAAGAGGATTCTGTGGCCACATCCCTAAGTGTCAACTCTCTCTGAGTAGGAGTAATCCCTGACTTTTTATCTTTTCTATTCCGCCTCTTCTGGGTTTCTTCCTGATGTGGAGGGGGTGGTGTGGGGATTTTGAGATCCATAGCAACTGCTGGGTGCTGGGTATGGAAACGGTGAAGCACAGGCTTAACCTAGACAGGGGAACACTCAAGATCCCTAGTGTCACCCTCACTCCATGCAATTTGTTTCCGGGACTATCCTGAAACTTTCTATTAAACCTCAAATCACATTTTAGTTACATTATATATGATCTCATAGGAAAAATATAAATTTTCAAAGCTTGCTGCCATAAGCACTCTTGACAGTTCTTCTATAAGATCTGTTACTGTCCTTTCACTACTCCAAATAGAAGGACTCAAAAAAATAACTTTTATTTCTAATATCAATAGAAAAGTACGAAATGAAAAAAGCCAGGAAGCATAAAACCAAAATAAATATTATATAACTGATATGGTTTGGCTCTGTGTCCCCACCCAAATCTCATGTTGAATTGTAATCCCCATAATCCCCATGTGTCAAGAGCAGGACCAGGTGAAGGTATCTGGATTATGGGGGTGATTTCTCTCATGCTATTCTCATGATAATAATGAGATTTTATCATGAGATCTCATGAAATCTGATGGTTTTATAAGAGGCTCTTTCCCTTCACTCAGCCCTTCTTCCGCTGCCTTGTAAGGAAGGTGCCTTTGCCCTCCTTTGCCCTCTGGCAAGATTGTAAGTTTCCTTATACCTCCCCAACAATGCAGAACTCTGAGTCCATTAAACTTCTTTCCTTTATAAATTACCCAGTCTCAGGCAGTTCTTTAGAACATCGTGAGAATGGACTAATACGATAACGATTCAAAATTATGTTTTTAGTTGAAAGGGTAGAATGGGAAGTTATTGTTCGGTGGATACAAAGTTTCACGTTTTTTTCAAGAGTTCTACACGGATGGAGCTGGAGGTCATTATCCTTAGCAAACTAACCTAGGAACAGAAAGCCAAATACTACATGTTCTCACTTATAAGCGGGAGCTAAATGAGGAGAATACATGGATACATAGAAAGAAGCAACACACACTGGGGCCCATCAGAGGGTGGATGATGGGAGGAGGGAGAGGATCAGGAAAAATAACTATAGGTGCTAGGCTTAGAACTTAGGTAACAAAATAATCTGTACAACAAACCCCCAATGACACAACTTTACCTATGTAACAACCCTGCACATGTATCACTGAACTTAAAATAAATGTTAAATTAAAAAAAAAAAGAGTTCTAGAGAAGGATGGTGGAGATGATTGCACAACAATGTGAATGTGAATGTACTTAACATCACTGAACTGTACACTTTAAAATGCTTAACGTGGCATATTTTGTTATGTGTATTTTAACACAATTAAAAATAATTTTTAAAAGATAAACATTAAACTGTCGAACTGTTGGGGAAATAGGACTAACTACTAAGGGCACTGTCCTATAAATGCAGTTGTTTAATTTGGCTTGTATATTAAAACAGACTTTCATTTTTAAAAACTTTAATGACTTAGAAAAATACTCATGATGTAATATTAAAGTGGAAAAAAAAATACATGATTCAAAACTATATAGAACAAAGCTGGTTGGAATGTAAACTAGTATAGCCACCATGGAAAACATTACAGAGATTTCTCAAAGAACTAAAAATAGACATAAAATCCAGCAATCCCACTACTGAGTATTCACACCCCCAATAAAAGAAAATCAGTATATCAAAGGATACCTGCACCCCTATGTTTATTGAAGCACTATACAGAATAGCAAAGATATGGAATCAACTAAATTGCACATCAAGAGATGAATGGATAAAGAAAAGAAAATGGGTATTGTATATACAATGGAATACTATTCAGCCATAAAAAAGAATGAAATCATGTCACTTGCAGTGACATGGATGGTAGTGCAGGACGATATGTTCGGTGAAATTAACCAGGCACAGAAAGACAAATATTATAGGTTCTCATTTATATGTGGTAGCTAAAAGAAGTTTATCTCAGAGAGGTAGAGAGTAGAATGATAGATACCAGAGGTTGGGAAGTGTGTATGTGGAGATGGAGGAATGAAGAAAGGTTGGTTAATGGCAAAAACACACAGTTAGATAGAAGGAATGAGTTCTAATGTTCAATAGCAGAGTAGGGTGACTGTAGTTAACAATCATGTATTATATGTTTCAAAATATCTAGAAGACAAAACTTGAAATGTTTCCAACACATAGAAATGACAGGTAAGGTGGTGGATATTCCTAAAATATTTGCTATCTGAACTTCTAAAGAAAAATTTGGTGGGTCCTTGATCCAGAAATAACCACCATTATTTTGGTGCCTCTTCTTTTCAATTCCTATTGAGCACTTGTGTGAATTTTTAAGAAAACAAAGTCTGTGATACTGCTGTTTGTAGTTTTTATTGATACATAATATTTGGGTATACTTATTTAAAAACGTGATATTGTGTTAAATGTATATTTTGTTATACAAAATATACAAATGATCAACATATACAAAATGATCAATATAAAAAAATAACAAAATGATCAATCATTTTGATCATGTTGATCATTACATATTCCATACATTTAACAAAATATCACATTTTTAAATAAATATATGCAAATATTATGTATCAATAAAAACTATAAACAGCAGTATCACAGACTTTGTTTTCTTAAAACTTCACATAGGTGCTCAATAGGAATTGGAAAGAAAAGGGACCAAAATAATGGTGGTTATTTCTGGATCAAGGATGCACCAAATTTTTCTGTAGAAGTTCAGATAGCAAATATTTTAGGATTTGTGAACTCCATGAGGTCTGCAGAGAGGGGTGTCCCTCTACTTTTGGCTATGTCTCATAGATCAAAGTTCATGTTCTCTCTATCCTCATGGAAGGTATGGACAACTCAGTTTATTTTCTAGTTCATATTAGTTTATTTTTTGTCTTCCTGAATCTCTCAATAAAACTCTGGTCCTCCTCAACAGCTTTCTTGCTTTTTTACATTTTTTGTTCTCAATCCTGACTGTCTACTTCTTATATTGATCACAATACAAGTGATCAGAAATTCTTGTACCCTAGAAACAACACTTCTGTGCTTGCCAATCAAGTTTTACAAAGGTATTTATTTTCTGGATTATCTGAAGTCCATGAAACAAAAATGTGACAGGAATGGAATATCTCTTTGAGACCTTTTGGGAACATGAGACTGGTCGCCGTGGTTTTGTGGCAGAGATTTCCCGTGTCACCTCTGCAGCAGCATGGGTTTAATTACAGCTCCTAGGAAGTCAGGAGCCATCTGACTTAGACAATGACTAGGCCTCTTACTCACAGCTTCCACAGACATTTCGGAATATTAATCGAAATCATAGAGAAGATACTTATCTAGACTACCATTTTTGCCAAGTCATGGCTTCTTAATTACTGAATTCGTATTTTTCAGAGGTGACAGAGAGTTGCCTGAATTAGCTCCTAAGTGTATCACCTTCTCATATGCTTTGGTTGTGTAGAATCTGCCCTAATTAAAAAATGATTCTTGGAAATGCTTCTGGGATCAGAGACTTTGAAGAGGGTTGCATTAATATGAAATAAAGCAGCTGCCAACCAAAGATATATTCCCATTTGTCTTTCTCCTTGACCATTCCATTCCCATTAAAATCAACTCTCAATGCTTTTAAAAGAGTTTGTTCCTGGCCTTGCTTTTAGAGAACATGCCCTTTGTGGTTGTACTCTGAAAAGATAGAGAGGCAGTACTCAAGGCTAACTGGAACAAATGAATCAGTCTTATATTCCAGCAGGCATGGGGGCAGTAGAGCTCCAAAGTCCAAGGAGAACACTCTAAGCATAGTCAGATGGGCTGTGCATAGTCAGGGTTTTACAGGCTCACTCACAATTTGGAAGTCATTATCTCAAGCGGACCTCTGCTGTCATCTCATTAAATAGCAGTCTTATGCTTTTTCTCATCTTTGTGTTTTTTACTTTGCATTGCAGCTTTGAAAAGGAAGCCAGCTTTATCACCAACAGATATACCTACAGAATGCAGTGCTTTACTGCCGGTCTTTTCAATTAATCTTGGCTGTGCTGGCCTAGTGGGGCTGTGTTCTCTGGTGATACTCCAGCGGACCCCAGGACTGACCCCATCTACCTGTTGTTGCTTCCATGGTTGATGATTTCCCTCTGGTTTTTCCTGGCAGCAGCCGCTCGCTTAATTGAAGCCTCTGTTTGGTTGCATGTCCTCTATTCCCCAAGAGAAGCTGAAACTGCACATGCTGCTCCATTGTCAGCTCACCCCTGTCTATATTTGAATTAGACTGCAGAAGAGGAGCACGGTGTCAGCCTGAATCCAAATGGATACTGCTGTGAGCAAGTGTATATGTTTGCCTTGTGTTACAAGTATGCCTTGTTTTAAACAAATTGAAGTATGCAAAAGTACAATTTTAAAAACCGAAATGTCCAAGGTGACAGTTTTTAGGGACATACTCTTTGAGACTGAAGGAAACTTGGATGCCACTTAATTCAACCTTTTATCTAATATACGAATTCTTCTTACAACATTCCCTATAAGTGGCTCTCAAGATATTACTTGGCACATCCGGGAATAAGGAACACATTCTCTCAGGAAGTAGTCCTTGCCATTTTCAGAGAGAGAATGGAATTTCTTCTGTATGTCAAACTGAAATTAATCATCCTCTATTTAGCTTATTTTCATAAACACTGACACCTGCAACCACATAGAAAAAAATTTCTACCCCAAACTACAACCATTTAAAGACAACTATAGTGCTCCATGAATATTCTTTTCTCCAGGATATCTGTGCAGCATTATAGTTTTCAATGTTTTCTTATAATATGATTTGCAGGACTTTCTTTCCTTCATCATACGTTTTTCTCTTCTTCAACAAAATTGTCTCTCTTAACGTGTGTATCTTAGAACCAAACCAGTAATCTAAATGCCTAGTGTAGAAGGAAGTTATTCCCTTAACCAGAAACTGTCTTCCATGATTACGGTCTAAGATCTGGCATTGGTTAGAGAAAGCCGTGTGTGTTGCCTGCTATCGTTTGGATATTTGACTCTTCAAACCTCATGTTGAAATTTGATCTCTAATGTTGGAGGTGGGACCTAACGAGAGGTGTTTGGGCCATGGGGGCAGATTTCTTCTAAATGGCTTTGTGCCTTCCTCCTGGTAATGAGTGAATTCTTGTTCTATTAGTTCCCATGAGGGTTCTCCAAGAGCTTGTTGTTAAAAAGAGCCTGACACCTTCGGCCCCTCTCTTCTCTCACCATGTAATCTCTGCACACCTGGCTTTCCTTCACCTCCTGCCATAAGTGAAAGCAGCCTGAAGTCCTCACCAGAAAGCAGATACTGGTGCCATGCTTCTTGTACAACCTGCAGAACTGTGAGCCAAACTAACCTCTTTTCTTTATAAGTTGCCCAGCCTCAGGTATTCCTTTATGGCAACACAAAGGGACTAAAACATTGCTCCAACAAACAAACCCCCAAAACTCAACCATAGTAAAACTTTATTTGCTCGCTCTGCAGTTGGATGAGAGTCTGAAGACCATCCTCCAACCCATAGCCAGGCCATTACGTCCCCATGGTTCCAAGGGTCACTTGGAACTATGGAAGTGAGGACTAGAGGCTTACTCTGATTTTAAAGGCCAACTCTGGAAGTGGCTTACATATCTTATTGGCTAAAACAGTAGATTTCCATGAATTTCCAGAAAGGGGAAATGCTATGAAAGACACATAGCTTTGTCTTTACCACAGATCTTATTAGCTTTCTTGCCATTACAGCCTGAAGGCATCTTTGAAAACTGGACCCAGCTTGTCTAGAGTCATTTTTACTTAACATGATAATAAATTTTATACCCACAGGAATCCTTAGAAGTCAATATTATTATTTTCATGTTATAAATGAGGAAACTAAGGTTTAGAAAAGTTAAAAACACAATTGAGTTCACATTTGAGTGTTTCACAAAAATTTTTCAAATAACTAATTTTCCACACTGAAAATTTAAGATGCTAAAGCTCTTATTGCATTCAACACGAGAGTTCACGATATATAGATATTGGTAGAAACTCTAAGAAATCATTGAGTACATTAGTTCTTATCACTATGTGACCCAAAGCCCTCTTTTAATAAAAAATATTTTGTAATACCTTCTTGGTAAACATGAAATAAAATTAATAATAAAATATTCAATAGGCAAAACTAGACTAGAAGAAAATAAGAAAATGAAAGTAGCTGTAATTATATATCTATATTTTAGCCTATACATTATTGTTTCTGTTTCTCTGGAGAACCCTGATCAACACAGACTTTAACATATAAATGTGCAGGTCAGGAGGTGGAATGCAATTCAGCCCCTAACAACCCCCAATTAATTTTGAAGTCTGAAGGGAGTGAGATGGTGGAGGGGAAGTAAAGGCAGGGTCACGGTGCTAGTACCTATGTACTGGTTGAAAATAAAGGAAATGTTTGTATAGTAGAGTCCAGAGGAGATAAGAGAAGGTGAAATCAAATGTGTTTGGTGAAAGATTTGTCTTTACAAGCAAAACAAAATTTAAAAACCTAATAAAACACAAATTTTACAAAACCCTTTATATTCTCTGAGAAGAAAACTTGTATCTTATAGATGAAATATTCACTAACACATATTGAGTGCCTACTGTGTGCCAAGCATATTATCTCATATCCCACAATAAACTGAAAGGCTGGCACTACTATCTTCACTTTATATGTGAGAAACCTGAAGCCAAGAGAAATTAGAAAAATTGTTCGGCTCCTAGTTTATAAAGCAGCAGGTTGTTCAAACCCAAGCATGCCTATTTCATCTCAGAAC
The DNA here is from genome assembly GCF_001604975.1 of Cebus imitator. Classification (NCBI taxonomy): domain Eukaryota; kingdom Metazoa; phylum Chordata; class Mammalia; order Primates; family Cebidae; genus Cebus; species Cebus imitator. The sequence continues at coordinate 461,854 of NW_016107782.1, read as the reverse complement.
AACTTGTCTGTTGTTGAGCTACTGCTGCTCTTACAGAACTTGAGAAAATCCCAGATGTCATTGGTTGGAAAATGATGTCCTGAAATCCCTCTTGTTTGGTCAGTGTTTTTCAGGGGATAAGAAATAAGAGAACTGCTTGATTACCTACCCCCCCCCCTTTTTTTTTTTTGGCCTCTGAGGTCTACCTTTAGGAACACCTTTAATCATCAATTCTTAACACTTTACCTCCTCCAGGTAGAATAGTAAAATTTATTTTCTTGTTCTTGAGACCTTTCCAGACTTTTCTTATAACATTCATCATGTACTAATCAAGTTTATTTGTGTTTTCCTAATTCAATTGCAGTCCAGAATTTTCTTTTGTCTTTGTATCTCCATTGCCTAATATAGTGACTGACACACTAGGTAGCTCATGCCTATAATCCCATCAGTTTGGGAAGCTGAGGCAGGAGGATTACTTCAGCCCATGAGTTCGAGACCAGTGAAGGCAACAGAGTGAGGGACTTAGTGGGAGGTGGTTGGATCATGGCAACAATTTCCCCCATGCTGTTCTGGTAGTGAGTGAGTTCTTACAACATCTGATGGTTTTATAAGGGGCTCTTCCCCCTTCACTCTCTCTCTTTTCTACTGCCTTGTGAAGAAGGTGTTTGCTTTTCCTTCTCCTTCCACCATGATTATAGATTTCCTGAGGCCTCCCAAGCCATGTGGAACTGTGAGTCAATTAAACCTCTTTCCTTTTAAATTACCCAGTCTTGGGTGTTTATAGCAATGGGAAAACAGAGTAATATATATGCAAACAGTATTTGCATATGTTGGAGACAGAAAATCTCTCTCTGTTTCTCCTCTATTCATTCAATTAATTTTCTCAAGAACACTGTCAGGAACACGCTCCTATTGTTCACACTTTGAAAAAAACACTGAGATTTAGCAAAATGATGTATCTTGCCCAAAGTCACCCATCTAATAAGTGGAAGAGCCAGTCATGGCCCTTGGTCTGCCCATGTTTGCCGGTGCTCTTAATAACACAATATGGAAAGTGCCCTTTAGCAGTGATTGGCAGCCAGTTAATAACTTCAGAATTTCATTCTAACCTTAGAAAATCTTCCCTCTCCTTTTCCAATAACCAATATCAAATAGAGGAACTTCATTTGTGTTGAGGACAGGAACCCGACACTTCTGTCTGTGTCAATGGTCTCTGGCTCAGTGATTACCATATATGGGTGTTCAGTACATGTGTAGGAACTCAATACAGGACATGTTCAACCTTTATGCTAGAGGCACCCACAGAGGGCCAGGGTGACTTTTCCAAGATCAATCCCATGCCTCTTGGCTCAAATCCTAATACACCTCTAGAACCTGGGGATATGTATGACATAATGTCCTATATGTTTTATATAATTTAGTTTTCATGATACTTGCTTGTGTAAGTATGAGAATTATTTCCACATGAAAAAATAGTTTGTCTTGGAGAAATGCTAAGTGACTTGCCCAAGTTCACACAGCTAGTAAGTGGCAGAGCTAAACTTTAGACCTAGGCTTCTTTCTCTCCAGCCCCTCTGCATTTTCTTTGGTGTATCCTACCAACAAATCAGCACTGTTGACTTGGACATTTTCAAACTGGCCATGACATGACTCGTTGAGTCCACACACATATAAAAGAGGGAGGGAGCTACATTCCCTAGTCTGTGCCAGATAATGCTCAGATATGAAAATAAAGCTACCGAAAAACTGTAGAACAGAAGCTGTTGAAACTTTTTCCTCAGGGACCAGTAATAGCTCTTTAATAATCCAGACACATGTGGCAATCCAGTTTATCTACAGCCAATAGTGTATTTGCAGGATGGGAATTAGGTGTGGCCTCTCCAGTCAAGGAACAGGTTTAACCTAATTAGCCACTAATGCCACCAAATGCATAACCTGAAAAGGCAAGCAGGGGCTGCCCAAGCTGGGCTAGCCACCCACCAACAGTTGAGAGTACCTCGTACAGAGGAGGAGATTTATTTCAGTGGCATTTCGATTAAACATATCACTAAATCGTACAGACACATGCAAATGTAAAGATGCAAATGTGAAATACAACACTTTCTTGTAGGTGATTGTGGGACCAAAACAGCAGACTGAAACTTCAAACAACCACTGTTTTGTCCCTGGTGGATTCCTAGGGTGTATCTCAGTGCCTTGCACTCAATGTTGTTTACTGAATAAAGGAATCAATGAGTTAAAACATGTTCTTATGACAATAATCACCTATAAAGCTACACAATTTTCTAATCCTCATTTGGTTTTCACTTCTCCATTGCAATTAAAAGGCTACCTTCATTTCCACACATATCAATCAATATCTCCCCAACAAAAAAAGAAAGTTGCATGAAAAAAAAAATAGGAAACCTGTGACTTTCCACCATGTCCCAGATTTTCCAAATAATCCTGCCGTTTGGAAGCCTGTTCATAGCCCCCAATGTACTGAAAGGCCTTGCAAAATGCTCATAGGTGAAACAGCAGGAAGCATCTAGAGCCATCTCAG
>NW_016107782.1:450374-459183 GCF_001604975.1 Cebus imitator | reverse complement strand
TCTTGAAAAGATCTTGAGTATACTTTCAGAGAAATGCCAGCAAAAACTGTAGTCATTTGGGAAGGAACGATTCTGGAAGGAAGAGATACAGCGAACTAGCACAAAGAGGGTGAGAACATGTTTCATGAAAATGCTGTCTGTAAAGTACATTTTTAAACAAATAAATGTGTTTTCTTTAGGTTTTTAGCTCCTGTGGGTGGAATTAGGAGAACCCACTGTAAGTGGGTGGTGTTTGTCATAGCTGTGCTGTGAGGGAGGAAGAGGAAGGAGGAAGGCTGAGGTGGAGAGGAGGAAGGAGGCCCCTATGGCTGGAATGTCTCCACTGAGCTCAGGAGTATGAATTCCTCTGAGACTTTCTCTATTTCAGGAAGCTCACAAACCCTTTCTGAGATCTCAGAATAACCTGAAATGAACATGTAGAACACTGATTAAGTCGTGAGAGTGTTCACAGTAAGTTTTGATTGAACTGTTCTAGGAAATTTCTTAACATGATCACAGGTGGACAAGTTGGGAAGAAAATGCCAGGGGTTCTGTCTCAGTTTTATAATGAATTCAGAGAAGTTGTTCAAGGTAATGAGTGCCATGTCATATATCATAGGTCTTGGATAATTTGGGCTGATTTTTAAATGTAATTAAAACTGGTAATTGCAGAATTCCTGCTGACAGTACTGGTTCTGTTCCAAATATGTACTCTTACATTTGCTTTTGTTTTGTTCCATTTTTTCCCATCCATATTGCCAAATTAAGTTAAATTGTCTAAATGATTTTGCTTATTAAGTTGACTTCTTAATGCTCTTTTTCCTGAAATGAAATTAAAAACAATATCTACAAAGTTAAGCTTCTTCAACTTAACTGTTGAAAGGGCTACACGGGAGAATGTTTCTCTGCTGAAATTCAAAGAAATGTCTTTAGCCTACAATGGTCAGAACTGGTCCATATAAATCCTCTCTGAGCTCGCCCTTAGCAGTGAATTAAGGGAACAAAGTTAAGAGCGATTAATTTTGTTTTCCTTGTGGTAACAAAGACAGAAACACCTGAACATCTTATATGACCAATAGAAGCTTTCTAATCCTTTTTTAAAGGAAAGTTTATATACCTAAGGGTTTGAAATACATTAACAATTTTTTTAAACTTTAAACTCTGTTCTACACAGAAATTATTTCTCTTTCACCTGCCCTGTGTAACCATGTCACCGTGTGCATATGGCTATTAAAGATCCAGATTCAAACAAGTCGCTGTCCAGAAAGAACCTGATATTCTCTCAGGACAGACACATATCACAGTGAAGTGATACCAGATAATGGTAAAGGTGGGGTGGAGTCTAGACTTGGTTCTATTATTTACCGGGTATCGCTAGGTTTCCATTTTCTCATCAGCAGAAGGAGGAAATTGGACTATGTGTTCTGTAAAACCTCTTCTAGCTTTAAAGTGTATTGATTCTTAGGTTTTAAGAAGACCTAAAATAAAAGACAGCACATGCTAAGTGGCAGATGAGCTGCTATAATGGTTCTGAAAAGGAAGCAACTGCATAGGCTTGGAGCATCTGGGACAGCCTCCATGGGGCTGTGAGATGTGGCTGGCTCTAAAAAATGGGCAGAACCTGAGAAGGTAGAGGTGAGGGGCAGCAGTTCACAGGGTACACTCAGGAGACCAGGGGATGTTCCACTGTGGCTAGATCCAGACAGACCCCCGATGCACACGTGAGTGCTAGAGAAAATCTTGTTCCTTGTCACCTTAATGAATGAGGATAATAAGATAACTTGTGGGAAAGTTTTAGTAGCTGAGGCGGCTGAGCCAATGGGCACAGCATCTTCAAAGAAAGGCCAGCAAGACGGATTGTGTTAAACCCAGAACTTTTGCCAAGGCTCTTTGGCTTCTCCACACCAGGAGGTCTCAGTCAGTACTCTGCACTGCAACTACGCACTCACATGACCCCTCTCTTTTAAATAGTTGGGAGTCCCTTAAAGAGGTTAAAAAAATAAGGCTTCCTAAAAGAAAGCTATACAAATTCTGCCACTTTTAGCTCTGTGACCTTGAAAACTTCGTTTTAAATGAAATAGCTCAAGGATAGAGAAAATTCTCTAGAATGAACTAATAAGCGCCCATGTGCTTGTCATTCCAGCTTTGTCATGTTATTCCTCATAGTTATTTTCTCGTAGTTATTTCAGATTTTTCACAAGGAATGAAAGGTTAAAGATAAAGTTGAAGCTCATTAAGTACTACCTTTCAAACCAATTCTCTTCCTCTTTCTCTTTTTGTCTCTCTCTTTCTCTCTCTCTCCAAGAGTAAACACATTTGCAATTTGACGCTTATCTTCCCATGATGTTTCTGTATTTACACTCCATAGACATCTACAAATAATACTGAGTATTGGTTTGTGTCCCTAGATGTTATATGGTAACATACTTTGCATACCTTTTCATATCTTGCTTTGGTAATTCACCATTAAATTTTTGAGGTTTGTCCATGTTGATACACATAACTTTATTTTCACTGCTACATAGTATTCCACTGAATCATTATTCCAAAATGTATCTATCTGTTTTCTTGTTAGTAGAATCTTGGCTTGTTTAAAAGATCTATCTTGAACAATGCTGCAACATTGCCCTTGTACGTGTTTCCTGTACAATCAGGTCAAAGCTTCCCTAGAAGCCATTGGAGGACACACAGACTGTTAGTTTTAGAAGACATTATATAACTGCTCTGTGCTTTCCTAACACTGAGAGCATCCAATTCTCTACATCCTTGCCCACGTGCAATATTTTAATCCTTTCAATTTGATAGGTGTACTATTTTAATGTACATTTGCATGCTATAAAAGCCTTTTATGCTCCATTGTACAGAATACTAAAGTGAAATCTTTATTTCTCTTGCTGCATACCCCAGTCTAGTTTCTTTTAGGACTAATCAAATTCCTTTCAGTTTATGGTATTTTGGCCACCAAATTAGTTACTGTTTTTCTTTGAGTAACTATATCTCAAAGCAGGTGTTGACTTTGCCCAGTAACAAAGAAAGGTAAATTATTTGCAAAAGTAGAGATAATATCACTGTGTCAATTTTAAGGTTCAGAAAACATCCCTTGATTTCTTATCCAATTTTCTTTCCCTTTAGTCCTCCCACCAGTTGCTAATCACCATGAACAGCCAAAATACTGCATGCAAAATTATATTTGTGATGTTTGCAGCTTGGCTTAAGACAATGAAGTAGCCAAAAATCTGACAAATGTGTTCTTTTGTCACTGTCCTGTCCTTGTGCAGTGGAGAGGGATTTCAGACACAAACTGGTCCCCATTAGGCTTGAATCGCTTTGATAAGCTCTGATAAGCATCAAGGTTCTAGAGCTTTTTACAGAAAAGAATTTGTTTTTCTTTATTTTTTAATTTCTGAATTTCATTGGACAGAGGAAAGTTCCTCCCTTTCTTTAGAAAATCACCCTCTGTTTTTTAATGCAGTTTATGATGTACTCTTCTCTCTCACTCAGAAAGTATTTAGAAGAGTAATCTAGCATTCATCTCAGTGAAAGCATCGAAATATCTAACACTGTCAGATCATTAAATAGAACCCTATACAGTTATAAAGTACACATCCTAAACCATTTCTAAAAGGTCATTGAGGAATCTTAAGTGATCTGAAAAATGTTTATGAGATAAGGCTCAGTCAGTGGAAATAAACTATATGTATATGTGCATATCAATAACTGTTCCATTTCTATATTTCAATCTATTTATCATCAATCTATTCAGATAAAGGAAATATACCAAAATATTAACAGTGAGAACTTTCCAATGAAGAGACTATGAATTATTAAACAATTAAAAATACATTTCTGATTCTCCAATAACTCTACCATGAACATATATTATTTTTATAACCCAAAATGATTAGCACAAAAGGCATTTATTAATAAAAAAAAGATAATGTGACAAAACTTCTAAGAAGACATAGTCTTATAGTATGGAGACTTGATAAAGAAATTTAATATACTCAATTATTTTTCTTTAGACTTTCCTTTTATTTTTCTTTTTGCAAACTATTCCTGAGTTTGACATAGGTTTGGGAAAATAATAGAACTGTAACTTTCAACATATATTTAGAAACACACATTCAGTAAATTTAGACATGTACAAGCATGTCTAAATGGTAGCCTGCTGGGGTTTATTTGCATAAAAGGCAGAGGGTCTCAGTAATAACAAGTTACTATTTTCTCAAGGTTGATGATTAGTACCACCATGTCCCCCCAAAAACCCCACTCATTGTGGCATGAGGGAATACATTAACCTTCCAACCATTGGGAGGCATTTCAGTAGGGGAAGGCATTCATCATCCCAGGTGAGTTGTTGTACACAAGCTGAATTGGGGTTGTCCTAGGGCTAAAGAAGAACTCAGTTCCACCTTCATATAGTGACAACAAGCTTCCTACCCCTCCTTCAGAGAAGAGCCATGGCCCTCAGCAGAGGAAGCTATAACAGAGAATGAGTTAAGTGAATGCTTTATTAACCAGTGTTGGTGTAAATCAATTAAGTCACAGAGCACCCCGTTTCATTTGTATCCATCAATGCATTGTTATATCCACCTGGAAACACAGCGAGGAAGGACAGGAGGTGGATGATGTTGTGGGGATCTTCTACCCCACTGAGTTCCTATTACATCTATTATAATCACAATCATACCTTTATTTCTTGAGTAAACAAATTTGGAGATTTTTAAAATATGCTGCTCTATCTTAACTTGTTAAAACACCTATATACAATTACCTAAAACAAGGAGGAGAATTTAAACACAGTTTCCTTTTTGTCTTTTTTTTTTAGATAGAGTTTCATACTGTTGCCCGGGCTGGAGTGCAATGGTACGATCTCGGCTCACTGCAATTTCTGCCTTCCAGGCTCATACGATTTTCCTGCCTTAGACTCTCAAGTAGCTGGGATTACAGGTGCACACCACCACACACAACTAATTTTTTGTATTTTTAGTAGAGACAGGTTTTTACTATATTGGCCAGACTGGTCTCGAACTTCTGACCTCGTGATCCACCCACCTCGGCCTCCCAAAGTGCAGGAATTACAGGTGTGAGCTACCATGACCAGCCTAAACACAGTTTTCAAAACAATTAAGCAAGTATATATGAAATGGCCACACAATATGTCTGGCACTATTTTAAACATTGTAAGGCTGAAGAAATAAGACACTCCTCCAAAAGAAGCTCTTAGGGTCTTATCTGGAAGATGAAATAGATGTACATGAAGCACACAAACAACATTACATGTTCTAGGAGGTAAATTAAGATAAAGCATCATGAGTGATGAAAGTGATCTACTGCAGTTTTAAAGCATGGACTCTTGAATTGGTTCCCCTGAATTCTAATCTCAGTTCATTTTATTATTGACTGTGTTTAAGGAAACTTGGGCATTACCTAACCTCTTCATGCTTCAGTTTCGCCATCCATAGAGTGGTGAAACTAATATCTGTTTAATAAAGTAAATTATATATAATATGCTTACAAGAGTGTCTAATGCACAGATGAGGCTCAAGAAACAATTACTTTTATTACTGTCAAATGTCAAGAAAACTAGTTTAGAGACTACATGTGATACTTATAAAATATTTATTGCCAGGGTTGGCCCAGACTTTTGAGAGAAAGTGCCTTTTAGAAATGGCAGGGTGAGATATTGAAATAAAACTTTTAAGTTTGCATTTTATAAAAGACTGAGGATTATTTATCCCAACAACTGCAAAATCATTCCCATAAAGAGCAGAAAATGTAAGTGGTAGGAAAAAATATATCAGTTGATTATTTTATTTGAAACAAGAATCTCAGATCACTCATTTGATGTTTCTCTTCAAAGTTTGAAAGGTTCGTGACAGCTCACAGCTCATGATGGTGCCAATCTTGAGGATAGAGAAAACTCATTCCTCATGCAGGGAAGAAGAAAATATTCTAAAAAAGTGATAAGCATATTCCATGAAATCAAGAAAGGTAGGAAACCAATATTTATTCCTTCATTCTTTCGCTTACTCAACAAACATATATTAGTGCCTACTATGTGTTAGGCAAGGCACCAGAATCTGGAATCCAAAATTAAATGAGTCCCTCTGTCCTCAAGAGTTTACAAGACAGGGAAGTAAATAAGTGATCAAAATACTGCATGATAACAATCAGTACAAGGCATGGAACTGAGCCTGGATAGTAAAGCAGAGGTCATGTAAATGAGTTTTGTCTTTATTCACAAACGTGAATCTATTGAAAGATTTAAACAAGGAGAATGACATCATTTTCATTCTTATAAGATCTTATAGTGGGAACAAATTGAATGTTTGGTGCTGAGATTTTGTTATTTTTATAACTACATCATGTATAGTTTTCTATGTCTATAAAATACAATGAAGATCATACACTCTTAACTCTATGTAGCTATGGGTCCACTTCAATGCTATTATTCATCCAGCAGTCTCCCTTCTGCTCCCTTCTCCTAAAAAAAAAACTAGAAGAACTAGCCCTATCTTACATCTCCCTACAATGAATGACAGAACTGCAAGTAGACAAAGACAGATGGAGAATGAACTTAGTTTCTCTCTTTCAAATGGAAGCTAGCAGAAAAGCTCAGGAACTCACACTTTGAGGAGAGAGTAATATGCAGTTGTTAATAACATAGGATATTGATTTAAAAACCAGTGTTGTCCATTGCTTATTCTGTGACCTTGGGAAAACTTGTCAATATTTCTGGTCTTGCCTGGGCATGGTGGCTCACGCCTATAATCCCAGCACTTTGGGAGGCTGAGGCAGGCGGATCACAAGGTTAAGAGATCAAGACCATCCCACCCAACATGGTGAAACCCTGTCTCTACTAAAAATACAAAAATTAGCTGGGTGTAGTGGTGCACACCTGCAGTCCCAGCTACTCGGGAGGCTGAGGAAGAAGAATTGCTTGAACCCAGGAGGAGGAGGTAGCAGTGAGCCAAGATTGTACCACTGCACTCCAGCCTGGCAACAGAGCGAGACTCCATCTCAAAAGAAAAAAAAATTCTGGTCTTAGGTGTCAATATCTTTACTCTAAGATGGTAATAAAATTATGCATATCTTTTATTTGTCAGATTCAGCTAACTACTATAACAAATAAATCAAATCTCAAAGGCTTAACACTATACAAATGTATTTCTGGTTAAAGTTAAGAAAGGGCATTAACTAAAACAATAAGTTATTACAATATAAAATAGCAGGATAAAAACATTACATAGAGAACTTATTTTATATATAAAAAATGATTATTTAGGAAATGTAATAACAGAAAAACTCATTTATAGTAACAACAAAGAACATAAAACACTTGTGAATAAACTTAAAAGGAAATGTGCAAAACCTGTACGAGGAAAGCATTTATGAAGGATATAAAAACACTGAAGAAGAGCCAAGAAAACACTTAAAAAGTAAAACTAGGAGAAGAACTAGCCATATCACACATTAAAATATACTATAAAGTCTTTATAATTAAAAGAGTGTGGTATGTAGGTGCATGAATAGGCAAATGGACTGATAGAATAAATTAGAAAGCCCAGAAATCAACCCAGGTACGTATGGAAATTTAGTATATGATAAGTGACATCACAAAATTATTAGAGCAAGCAAATTTTAATAGTTGGTTCTGGGCAATTGGATAGCTATTTGGAAAGAAATAATTTTAGATTCATATTTCACACCATACATTTATAACTAGTGAAATGCAAATTAAAACTTTATAGGGATATGATTTTTCACCTATCAGATTGGCAAAACATTTAAAATACAGCAATCAGATAGAGATACCCTCACACATTGCTGGTGAGAATGTCAACTGGTACAAGCTTTTCAGAGAGAAATTTGGCAATGCTTAAGAAAATACATATACACTTAATTTTAATTCAGCAATTCCACTTCTAGGAATTTACCCAGAAGATACATCTCCAATAAGGCAAAAATACATTTGCACAGGGTTATTAATTGTGGCAGGGTTTGTTTTTGCAAAATATTGGAAACAATGTGAATATCCAAACATAAGAGAAGAGTTAAACAAATTTTGTACCTCTACAGACTCTAAGAGAAAATGAAATAGAGGATTTCTGTGAATCAATTTGGATTGTTTTTCAGAACACATTAAGTAAAAAAGAAAAAAAAATGCAAAAGAGTATCGATTGTGTGTCAACTTTTATGAAAGAGAAACTGAAAACACACACACACAAACGTTACCCCGGAAACTAAGATTGCTTATATATAGGGATAAGATGAAGGAGCAGGGGTGCAGGGGATGATGGGGGTGGGAGAGAAACACTTCTCTGAGTGTAACTCTTTGTACAGTTCTGACTTTAAGAAACCATGATAATGTTTCATATACTGAAAATATAAAGAAAGGACTAAAATTAAGCAGGATGAAGGGAGAACCTAAAATTCAAAACAAACAATAACAAATGAGCCTAACTAAATTACAAACCACACTGAAGGGGATAAGGAAGAAAAGAATGAACTGAAGGTAACTTTGAAACCCAATGTATTATCAATGCAATGTATGTATTCTATAAGACCCAAGACAAACAGGAACGTACACAAACATTGTACACTAGTTTGCAAGTTCCCTAGCCCCAAAGAGGCATGGGTTAGTTCACGTGTATTTTAGGATTGTTCAATAACTAAATAATCTTTGGATAACAAGAGGGAGATTTCTTACTTTTAGAGAAATGAGTTACTAGTAAGGAAAGGAGGAAGGCTAGAATTAACCCTGTAGTATTGAACTGAAATCAAATGTATTGGTATGAGCTGTTGGTGATAGATAGAAGATTTTATA
>NW_016107782.1:445541-450310 GCF_001604975.1 Cebus imitator | reverse complement strand
GAGAGAGAGAGAGAGAGATGGGGATAAACAGGAATCAAATGTATGAACTCATGTTAACAGATAAATGATAGATAGATGGATAGATTATACAGAGATAGAGACTTAGATCATGTGTATGTATGTGTGTTTATTACAAACACAGATTTTCATCTACCTTTGTCTGATGAGAGGGCCTGAAAGTAATGACACCAGTAGCAATGAACACAGGATCTTGGTTTCTCAATGACATTATTTAATAAAAGAATCCAAGGATCCTTGAGAAATGACTGATCTCATGGCTGGGGCAGGGAAAGTACTGTGTAAGATTATCCTGGAACATCTTGTGCCAGAAAGAAAAGAAGTAATAAGAACAAAATGGTGGACACATGTTGAAAGGACACAGAAGCCAATTGAAGGGCCCCCCAATGGTCAATTCTGAGACAATTTGAAGAACTAAGTAACTTATGGTAATAATGGATTATAGCCTATAGAATAAAATATGTATTCATGACTGCATACTGATATACATCAGTAATGGCACAACTAGCAAATGGGAGAGAAGGGAAACCTCTTCTTTACAGTAGAATTACAATTAATAAATGTCAAATAAATTATTAAAGTAAAAAAAAATCACGAGTTGAAGATGAGTGGGGCAATATATAAGAACCAGGATATTTACCTAGTCCTGATGTCACTCTCTACAAAGCACGTATTAAATACAAAGATAAAGACAGTTCCTTTACAGTGGGACAGTCTGGCAGGCACCACCTTAACCAAGTATTCAAGGCTAACATCACCAATAATAAGAAATATTCAACAAAATGGACCCTGATATATGTACTGAGAAGCCCACAATACCACTTCTGTGATAGTCTTACCAAATATGTATAAGCTGAATTTAATCATTATTAACTTAATCATAACCTGGATCCTTGCTATAAAATAGGTATTAACATGATAATTGGCAAATGTTAAATAACATCTGGGGTTAATGGGATATTAATATTATAAATATTAATATTAATTTCAATATTCATTTCTTGATTTTGAAAATTATACTGTGGTTAAGTAAAATATTAACACTTGGAGTAGTTCAGTAAAAGGTATATGGGAATTCTGCGTACTACTGGCAATTTTTTTTAGTCTGACACTATTTCAAAATAAAAAGGTAAATAAAAATATTAAAAAGAAAGAAAAGGTATTTAAAAACCTTTCTACCTATGATTACAAAACTTCATTTTAGAAGAGATGACTTAAAACCCTCTCAAAATATATTTTCTTCTCAAAATAAAAATGTTGGCTGTGTGCAGTGGCTCATGCCTGTAATCTCAGCATTTTGGGAGGCTAAGGTCAGAGGATGGAGAATGGCTTGAGGCCAGGAGAATCTAGACCAGCCTGAACAACATAGTGAGACCCTATCTCTACAGAAATAAAAATGTAAAACTAACCAGGCATAGTGGTGCATACCTGTACGTCCCAGCTATTCAGAAGGCTGAGATGGGAGGATCACTTGAACCCAGGAGTTTCAGATTGCAGTGAGCTATGATTGCACTACTACCCTCCAGACTAGGCCACAAAAGTAAACTTTGTCTCTTAAAATAAAAAGTTAAATACATTCTTAAAATGTACATATGGAAAAACACATTTATTCCATAAATTGTCCCCCAGATCAATATGTTCCTTCACTCTGACTCACTGTTTTAACTTGTCTGCTATTGTTCCTATTTTGAGAGGATATGACCTGGGTAATTAAGTAATTTTTTTGTAAATTAATCCTACTTATAATTTTACTTCAGAGAATTTAAGCATCTTATTCTCTAATTTTATGTACAGATATACGATTTTCTAGGCAACAGATTTAGGGAGCTTCATTTCTATTCCAAAAGCCTGGGTATAAAAGCCTGGCATCCTTACTCTACAAAGGATAGGCCCATTTTATAGATCACAAGACTCATCACTACTCAATAGTTACCTCATATTCCTAGAGTTAAATAAACCAGAGCACCTGCACACTTACATACATACATATATACTCACACATAGGTATACACACACACATATAATGTGTATATATATGTTTATACATATATATTGTGTGTATATATATATATATATATATGTATATACACATTTTCAATAACTTGCTAATCAGGAAGAATGCTGTCTTAACTTTTTTTTCAAACAAAAGTTCTCACATGTTTATTACGGAACCAACCCAGTGCAGGCACAGAAACAAAGATAAAAATCATTTTTTCAATAAAACATGTCTGACAGTACAGATAGTGTCAACATTTTCAAGTTGATATTGCAAGATGCCAGTGACCCCGATACAGCATGAATCTGAGTGCCAACTCATGTGCAAGTCCTTATTGACCCAGCTGGGTTCTTCTCCAATGCCTCCTCTTGGCATTGTACATGTTCTTATTAGAGTTTTCATCTGATTCCACTAGGGAATGGGATGATTTTGCTTTTATTTCTTGGCCAGAAATCACTTAATACTAAAAAAACTTGTGGGAAGACACAGTGAGGAATGGAGTTAGCTGCATGAACCACAATGGCAGAGAAAGGGAGAGAGCTGTCTTATTTTAATGAAATATCGTGCCTTGGAGAATTCAAAGAAAAATATAGGAGGTCACCTGATTTTACCACCAGAGGGCATAAGACATTAAGAAATAGGGCAAACAATGCCCACTTGCTTGTGAGATTTTCTGATTTCATGGTTTGAAATCTCTAGGTGGCTACTTCAAAAATGAACTGAAATCCTAACCCAAATTGGAACACAGACCTAAAAACAAAGGTTTTATATTCTGCTACTGAATCAGACCAGGAGGGAAAGGAGTTCGCAGCATGCACTGAGGGCCAAAGAAAATAAGCTACCTACAAATGAGGATAGGAAAAGGGTAGGAAGGAAAAACTACCTTTTTAAAAATCCTCAACCATGTTCTCAAAAATGTAACTTACTTACATTTGTTAATTACATTATTAATTTAGGTTAAACACTGAAATAGGTTGGCTGTGTTAAATTTGATGTTTCCTCTCCTGTTGATGTTTGAGAAAAATATTGCCTGGTTAATGCAATCTTATCTAGCAAAACAGAGATGAGCTGGTCCAGAATCAATGAGAGCAAGGTCTTGAGTTCAAGTTGTGTGTGAGTCAGTGAACTTCTCTCTAAAAAGGGGCCAAGTCTTTCTCCTAAACCAGCAAATGCACATGGTGGGTCACAGGGGGAGTAGTGAGAGAGGGCACATGTGCATAGCACAGATCCAGCACTGCCCTGGAGAACTGAGAATCAAACTGCACATTTTGCTGATGTTGTGTCAATGGACTCTCCCCATAAATAGTATTTTGACCTCAGAGTCAGATAATTTAAATTTCTCCTCTTTCTCTCACCACCCTCCCCTCAACTCCCACCTTTTTCATTTCTATTTTCTTCCTCACCTAAGTAAGACCTCACCCTTTAAAAAATACTTGATAGGGTGCATACCTGGAAAAGGGGATGAATTATTTATTTTAATGATTTAAAAATTATTTCAATTCTGTCAATAGTTTACCAAAGTAGAAACAACTTGGATGGGCAGGAGATATTCATCTTAGACATAGATCTAACTGGCCTATCTCTGTTCTCTGCATGCGATGGCCCCTTATCCATTACAAGGATATCACTTCCTGCCTACCCGACTTGCTTAAAAATCTCTGGAGCTTATTTCATAGATGAGGACTTTTGAGAGAAACTGCATCTTATTTGGAATTAACATGATATTACTATATCCAAAGGAGCCCTCCTGGGTTTAAGGATAATCATGACTGATGCTGCATTTGTGCAGCGGAAAGTATCAGTGAGATCCATGTTTTCACATGCTGCATTCAAGTCTCTCTTAGTAGGTAAAAGTAAACTGGAGAACTGAAATAATCGTGACAATTTAGTCAAAATACTCTATATTTATTCTAGATTTAAGGACTAAGGGTGGGAAAGGTGGGTATGTGTTAGTTTGTTGCTTAACCCTCTTCTAAAATACTTGAGATAGTTGCAATGTTTCTTTTTCACTGTTTTATAATAGTACTAGACATAATTGCATTATAGAAATGCTCTGTTATCTTAAAATTATCAGAGTCCATTTCTGACTAAAATATTTCATTATTTCATTTCTACTTCCTTGCCTCCAGCTTTTTAATCAGGCTTTTATTGTCAGATTTCATTTTCCTCTTCAGAAATGGGTGGCGTGGGGAATCTGATCAGGAAGGGAAGGTGACCGGGGACACTTGGGCACATAGGAGATAAGAAGATCAACTCTTTCTCGGTGTCACTTCTAGTGTGGACTCACGGAGGTTAATCAGGTGCTCAATGCAAAGAAAGAAAGAAATAGAATCAGCTTCTATGAACTCACACAGAGCAGGTCGTGGGTGGGCTTTTCTTCTGGGACAAAGGAAAAGCGGCAGAAAGTATCAGTGACACATGTTTTCACATGCTGCATTCAGGTCTCTCTAAGTAGGTAAAAGCAAACTGAAGAACTGAAATGATCATCTTGAAAATGTAGTCAAAATAGTCTATCTTTATTCTAGATACAAGGACTAAGGGTGGGAAAGGTGGGTATGTGTTTTTAGTATGTGAGTGGGCTTTTCCTCTGGGACAAAGTCCCCCGCTGTGTTTAATGGGTATATGAAAACCATGTTTTGAATCTTTCAATCCAGACTGTTCTTATTCCTGTGGTATCTTTGGGAACACAAATGGGAGTTGAGTGGGTCCCAGAGGAAAAGTCCACCCACAACCTACTCTGTGTGAGTTCATAGAA